>NC_057806.1:404673616-404881411 GCF_018294505.1 Triticum aestivum | reverse complement strand
CCCCCTGGTCTTCATCTTTGGCGAGGATTTTTTATTGTTTTTTCTAAGACATCCCATGGAGTTTCAGGTCATTCCGAGAATATTTGTTTTCTGCACATAAAACAACACCATGGCAATTCTGCTGAAAACAGCGTTAGTCCGCTTTAGTTCCATTCAAATCATACAAGTTAGAGTCCAAAACAAGGGCAAAAGTGTTTGGAAAAGTAGATACGACGGAGACGTATCAGTGTGCATGCATTATAGTGCAATTCTGAACTGTGATTGAAAAAATCGCAGTATATTCTGGGGGTTCGCAATGGAGTGAATGCAAAAAACATCTTTAATCCACCGACCGAATATTCCCTTAAGAACGCTAGCTTTCGGCTTCACCTAGTCTGAAGTACACATTTGGATGACCCAACAGTAACAATCGCAGAGGTGCTCCCTTTATGCCCTAGCCAAACTAACGGGAACGTAGGGCATAAGCACAGGAGCCAGGCAACCCAGCCTGGCCAAAACTTAAGTCATATCGATGCATATAATGGCGAAGAAAAGGTACATATGGGAAAAATGCATATGTGATGAGCTTGATGCTCGGAGAATAATAGCAAGCTTCTGTACAAGAAGCCCCCAGGTATAATGGACGTACATATTTGAAGATGTCTGCGTCAGGGGTGCGCGGTCTAACCGCCCGAAAGCTTTAAGGCTAAAGAGAAAAAAACTAAAAGATTTAAAAAATGAAGGAAACAACAGGGGGAAGGTGACGAACAAAGGGTTCGGCTCTAGGCATAGAATCTTCGGAGTCTGGCTGCATTCCAGGGGTTCAGCTCTAGGCGATTGTCTGACGCATCACGCAGGCGGTACGCTCCTCCGGTGAGAACTTTGTTAATAATGAAGGGACCCTCCCACTTGGGCTTGAGTTTGTCCCTTTTCTTCTCCGGCAGACGTAGAACGAGTTCGCCAATGTTATAAGCCTTGGCCCACACTTCTCTGCTTTGATACTTGCGAGCCTGTTGTTGATAGAATGTGGAACGGGCTTTGGCGACGTCGCGCTCCTCCTCCAGGACATCTAAACTGTCATGTCGATTGAGCTCGTCCTCTCTCTCTTCATACATGCGCACTCGAGGCGAGTCAAGAATAATGTCGCAGGATAACACTGCCTCTGCGCCATACACCATAAAGAAAGGTGTGTATCTGGTAGTACGATTGGGCGTGGTCCGCAGCCCCTAGAGTACAGAGTCGAGCTCCTCAACCCAGTGCTTGTTTGATTCTTTCAAAGACCGCACTAGTCTAGGCTTGATGCCGCTCATAATAAGACCATTAGCTCGTTCGACTTGACCGTTTGTTTGCGGATGATAGACAGAGGCGTAACCAAGCTTGATGCTCAGATTAGCGCACCAGGTTTTCACTTCGTCGGCTGTGAAGTTGGAGCCGTTATCAGTGATGATGATGTGTGAAACACCATAATGGTCTATGACACCGGATATGAATTCTATCGCCGGCCCGGACTCGGCCGTTTTAACCGGTTTGGCCTCTATCCACTTAGTGAATTTATCCACCATGACCAGCAAATATTTTTTCTTATGGCTTCCTCCTTTAAGGGGTCCAACCATATCCAGTCCCCAGACCGCAAAAGGCCAAGTGATGGGGATTGTTTGTAGGACAGTGGGGGGCATATGACTTTGGTTGGCGAAGAGTTGGCATCCGACGCAACGTTGGACAAGGTCATGTGCATCTTCTCGGGCCGTCGCCCAATAAAACCCTATAGGGAAGGCCTTGCTAACAAGGTCCCAAGCTGCGGCGTGGTGCCCACCGAGACCGGCATGAATCTCATCCATGAGTTGCCACCCCTCCTCCTCGGAGATACATCTTTGAAGGACTCCAGTAGCGCTTTTCTTATAGAGCTCTCCGTCGTGAACCTTGTAGGCCTTCGAACGCTGGCCAATGCGGCGGGTGTCAGTGTCAAAACCGACGGATCTTGGGTAGGGGGTCCCGAACTATGCGTCTAAGGTTGATTGTAACAGGAGACAAGGGACACGGTGTTTACCCAGGTTCGGGCCCTCTCTATGGAGGTAATACCCTACGTCTTGCTTGATTGATATTGATGAATATGAGTTTTACAAGAGTTGATCTAGATCGTAATGGCTAAACCCTAGAGGTCTAGCTTCTATGACTATGATAATGAGTGTCCTATCCGGACTAAAGTCCTACGGTTTATATGGACATCGGGAGGATCTAGGGTTACACAAGGTCACTTACAAAGAAGGGAATCTACATATCCAGTCGCCAAGCTTGCCTTCCACGCCAAGGAGAGTCCCATCCGGACACGCGTGCAGTCTTCGGTCTTCGTATCTTCACAGCCCATCAGTTCGGCCCATGGTTAATAGGCCGGATGCCCGAGGACCCCTAGTCCAGGACTCCCTCAGTAGCCCCTGAACCTAGCTTCAATAACAAGGTATCCGGGGCGTAGTGCTGTCTCCGGCATTGCAAGGCGGGTTCCTCCTTCCGAACTCCAAAATAGTCTTCGGACAAATTGATCGTGTCTGGATCTGTAACACACACCACACACAACCATAGAGAGAATATAATAATACACGAGTCCAATCCGCTGACAACTTTTACAACATGACATCACGTCCATCCAGTCATAATTTTGAACCTTTTTTGCGTGCCGCTCCATGTTTCGAGACGTGGTTGCCATTGGAACGTCTTGTCAAAGCAGAGATCGTGTCCCCTTATCGGGGGATTCTCATCAATACGAGCGTGGGTAACCCAACCGTGCCATTTACACAGCCCTCGGGAGCAGGCGAATTTTGAGGCGAGTGGGGTGGCGTTCAATATTCACTGCCCTTATAAGGAGATAAGATTCCTCCTTCTTCCCCCATGCCTTCTTCCTGCCTTTCCACTCTTGAGCTCCAGCGCCCAAGTTCTAGCTTCACCCGTCGGAGAAAACACTCCAACCATGTACAGATCAGGAGCTGGTGGCAAGTGGATGGCTTCTTCTGTCAAGAAGAAAGACATCAAGGAGCTTCGAGAGGCCAGATACCTAGCCAAGGAGATCGTTCACCGTATCCCGACCGAAGGACAGATCGTTCCTACCCCAGAGCCCCATGAGAGGGTTGTATTTCTCGCACACTTCATCCATGGGCGGGATTCCCTTCCACCCATTTGTCCATGGACTGATGTTTTACTACGGGCTAGACTTCCATGATCTAGCCCCTAATTTTGTCCTCAACATCTCAACATTCATAATCGTTTGTGAGGCTTTCCTCCGTATCCCGCCTCACTTCGGCCTATGGCCGAAGACGTTCAATGTAAATCCAAAGGTGGTGAGAGGCCAACAAGCAGAGTGCGGTGGCGCCATGGTGGGCAAGATGCCCAACGTTACATGGCCCGAAGGCTCCTTTGTGGAGACAGTGAAGGGGTGGCAGTCGGGGTGGTTCTTCATCAGCGAGCCGCGCGACACCAACTGGGCGTCGGCCCCCGAATTCCGATCCGGAACTCCGCTGCGGCTTACCTCCTGGCAAGAGAAGGGCCTCGCCTGGGGCTCTTCGAGCGAGCTGACTGGGCTCCAGACATGTGTTCAGAACATGCTAACCAAGAGGATCAAACTTATCAACATGATCCAGGTTATGCTCATTCGCCGGATCCTTCCGTGCCAGCACCAGACTTGCTATTTGTGGGAGTTCGATCCGGCCAAGCACCATACACTATGAGAGCTCTTCGGCACAACGCACGAAGATATCTGGAAAGTGCTCTTCAAGGCCGGTGAGACACCACCACCCACGACCGAAGATCGCGGGCTCAGCTTAAAGCGCCAGGCCAATTCCGTAAGTTATTTCATGTATTCAAGGTATAGCCTTTACTGGCATATTTTGGGAAGGAGTCTAAGCCTTCCTATCAATTTTCAGGCCTGGATCGACATAGCGGAGCGGGTTAATTGTCCTGCTCCACTTCCCGAAGATGAGGAAACCCCAGTCCTAAAGAAGATGCTATTCCCGGCGCCTTATGATGTGCCGGAGAAGAAGTCTAAGAAGACGTCAAAAGGGAGCAGGAGTGGTCTTCGCCGAAAGGGCGCTTCGGACATGCCATCCGAAGACGAGATTGACTCTTCGGTCATCGAAGACGACGACGAGGAGGAAGAAGAAAGCGACTTCCCCCCGGAGGGGTAAAGAAGAAAAGAGAGGCCTCCACAAATCTGGAGGCGAAGGCGCCCAAGAGGGGGAAGGGCTCCCTTGTGGATAACTCTGCATGGGATGTAGAAAGTAGTCTGGAGCGAATGCCCCGGACCAAGCCCTGGGCTGCCTCGTAAGTACCAAAACCCTATGCACCTCCCAATAACTAGCCTTTCCAGTTTATAATATTAATATGTTTAAACTATGCCATTACAGTCTGGCCCACGACAGCTCCCCGCGATCCTCAATAGAGGATTTGCTAGACTCAAAGAAGATGGCTAGCATGTCTCCGCCGCTCGCTCATTCTGCCTCACCCAAGGGTGATGACGAGGTGGCGTCCCAAAGGATATTCCTAGACCAGGGAAGATTCCAGAAATCGTTAAGGTGGCGCCATAGGATGACTCGTCGGCTGCCGGACACATGGGGGAAAAAGCCCCCATGGGGACTGGCAGTGGGGGCCAAGTTCTCTTCGGCCCTCAGCCGGATACCATTCCGGAGACCTATACGGCTCTAGAGTCCAGCGAGCGGCCTTCCCCGAAAGGAGGAGGTGTGTCTGTTCCACCGATGACCTCTGTCCAACCAGAGGCATCAGACAATCTGCTGGAGGCGCTGCAGGGCGCTTCCATTGTGGATGAGCACCGTGTCCTTATGGGTACGTTGATCAAAAAGGTTCAGTCCGCCAAAAGCGGACTGATTGAGGCCTGCACTAGCCTTTTAACAGGCTTTGAGGTAACAATTGTAGAAAAAATATCACAATGTGGACAGTAGCCCCTGATGCTCTGTTCGGTGTCCGGAAAGGAAAAGCCGAACAGGGGATCAAAATAATTTTCACAGGAGTCTAACATAATATGTTGTTGTGAACAAGCAAGCGTCACTACTGGCTACTGCCGCTCACACTGCGGAGGTCTCCGGACTGAAGCAGAACCTGGAGCGGACCGAGAAAGAGCTCGGCCTCATGAAGAAGCAGCTGGAGGACAGCAAAGGTATGTCATAACCTGTGTGTATGTTTAAGAAGCATGAATGGTTCATGAAGACTAAAGTGCCATGAACTTTATTACGGGCCACGAATGGTTCATGAAGACTAAAGTGCCATGAACTTTATTAGAGTCCGAGGTGGCCTAGAATATCTTGGCGTGTGCATCCTCGATCTTGGCGTGGATGGCCTTGACCCGGGCTAGGGCGACATTGGCGGCACGCACGACAGCTCAAGCACTCTCGGTGTTTGCAGCCACCGTCATAGCAGCAGTTGCAGCCATCTCGGCTACTACAGCTGTCATGTCGGCTTCCGCAGATGCCCTCTCGGCGGAAGCGGCCGCGCTCAATGCGGATGCGGTGGCACTCTCGGCGTCGGCGGCCGCGCTCTCGATGCAGGCGGCAGTGCTCGGGGGGACGCTGCCATCGTACGAGCCTTCATGAAGTGTTTCCACGGCGTCATCTTTGCAAGAAGGGGGTGCGGGAATGGGGATCAGGATTCGTGGATTCGGGGGTTGCCGGCTCTGCAGCAGACGAGCTGGCGAAGCTTAAGGAGGGAGACTTAAATAGACCAAGATATTTTCATCGCAAACGGTTCCTAGAAAACAACTGCGTGTGATGTTGTAGATATTTTTTATTAGCTATGAAAGACAAATTTGGAGTAAGTGGCAAAGGATGGTGTTTTACATGTATGAGAAATTTTGTAGTACTAGTAAAACTGTCATGTCAAATTTTGGAAAATTTCAGGGATCATTTGACCTTTTAAGACATTTAAGTGATTCTCTAGCCATTTAATGACCGTAATTGAAATTTGAACTACATGTACATGCGACAGCTAACCATAACTGTTTGAAAAGTCATATGTTGTGTACTTGTGTGCGATTTAATTCCATGTGCAGTAAGTTGGAAGGAATTTTCAAACATATTGGTCTAACGGCTATGGCACAATTAAGCATGGAGTGCCATGGCATTTAAATTCCAAAAAATAAAAAAAATCAGAAACACATGAAACCTTGGTTGATGTAATGTAATGGCACCAAGATGATGTGGTAAAAAATTTGGCATGTGTGACGAAAGTTTGGACACACACCCCTCACAAACCAGAGCAACTCATTAGAACGCTCATGGTTCCGAGAGGGAACAATGCATGTTTGATGACGAATGGGAGATAGCTTCCTCTTATAGCCTTCAAAAAAATTTCAACATGTCACGTGCACTAATACAACTGTCATGTGAAAATTTGGAAAATTTCAGGGATAATTTGACCTTTTGAAGACATTTAAGTGATCTTCTAGCCATTTAATGACCGTAATTCAAATTTGAACTACATCTACATGCAACGGCTAACCATAACGGTTTGAAAAATCATATTTGTGTACTTGTGTGCGAGTTAATTCCATGTGCAGTAAATTAGAATGAATTTTCAAACATATTTGTCTCACGACATCGACACATGCATATGTATGCATGGTGTGCCATGGCATTTTAATTCCAAAAAATTAAAAATATATCAGAAACACATGAAACCTTGGTTGATGTAGTGTCATGCCACCAAGATGATGTGGTAAAAAATAGCATGTTTGACGAAAGTTTGGACACACACCCCTCACAAACCGGAGCAACTCACTAGAAGGCTCATCGTTCCGAGAGGGAACAATGCATGTTTGATGACAAACGAGAGATAGCTTCCTCTTACGGCCTTCAATTTTTTTTCTACACGTTTAACGTGCACTACTACAACTGTAATGTGAAAATTAGGAAACTTTTAGGGGTCATTTGACCTTTTAAAGATATTTAACTGATTTTCTAGCCATTTAATGACCGTAATTAAAATTTGAACTATATCTACATGCAATGGCTAACCATAATGGTTTGAAAAATCATATTTGTGTGCTTGTGTGCGAGTTAATTCCGTGTGCAGTAAATTAGAAGGAATTTTCAAACATATTGGTCTCACGACATGGACACATGCATATGTATGCATGGAATGCCATGGCATTTTAGTTCCAAAAAATTGAAAAAAGATCAAAAAACCATGAAACCTTGCTTGATGTGATGTCATGCCACCAAGATGATGTGGTAAAAAATTGGCATGCGTGACAAAATTTTCGACACACACCCCTCACAAACCGGAGAAACTCAATAGAAGGCTCGTGGTTCCGAGAGGGAACAATGCATGTTTGGTGACGAACAGGAGATAGCTTCCTCTTACGGCCTTCAAAAAAAATTCTACGTTTAACATGCACTACTACAACTGTACTGTGAAAATTTGGAAAATTCTAGCGGTCATTTGACCTCTTAAAGACATTTAAGTTATTTTCTAGCCATTTAATGACCGTAATTCAAATTTGAACTACATCTACATGCAACGGCTAACCATAACGGTTTGAAAAATTATTATTTTTTGTGTACTTGTGTGCGAGTTAAAAAATCATCAGACGATGTAAATGTCTGGTGTTCAAAAAAGAAAATGTAAAGATCTCGCAGGACAACCGACCCCCACACGATTGGCAATCTATCTCGCGGCTTGAGGTTTGGTAGGTGAGTGGTGGGGACCATTAACCACACACGGTTCTGTATTGGAAACCGTCAGTTATTATGTTCACACACGAATTTTGCTGCAGGAATCATGTGTAATTCAAACTACAGTACTCGTAAATTCTAGCGACCGGCGTCTGTACTGTTCCCGTTGATCTAGATAACGACCTCCAGTAAATACTACCTTTCTCACGTCGTCCTGCCTGCATTCTCATCTACATCCTCCCCTCGCTCGCCCTCTCTCTCTCTCTCTCTCTCTCTCTCTCTCTCTCAAATCTCAGCCATGGCGCCGCCGGTCTGCCCATGCACCGACGAGGAGTCGCCGCCCCTCGAGGACGCTCACTCGAATAGCAGCGGCGAGGATCCCTACGTGCCGCCGGACGAGGTTGCACCAGACCCCCCAACTTTGGATTGGTTTGGGGTATAGCAAAATCTTTGTTTATGGAAGTCGCTGCCACCGGCTGAGAAAGCCAGGCAAGTGGCGTTCAAGAAGGAGATGGCGGAGGAGGAAGCCAGGTACCAGGCGGCTTGTGAAGCCCGTGATGTCGCTTGGAAAAAGGAGGTGACGGAGCTTTGGGGGTGGGCGTGTCACCGTGCGGAGGAGGTGTACGAAGACGGGTGCTTCACGAGGAAGGTCATAGGCGATGGGCACCTCGTCGCTGCATGGAGGTGGGCCCATAAGCTACAGCGTGCCACCGATGAGGAGCTCCAGTGGGTGCCCAATGAAATGGCAAGATCATTCGTGCACGTCCGCCAATAAGATGCGGATCGGTACATCAAGCGTCGTGAGGCGGAGGAGGCGCCGCGCACTAGGGAGCTGCTCCCGAGGGGCTGCCGGAATACTGGCCCTAGGGGGGATTATTAGTTTTAGTATTGATCATTTTCAACTTTATGCATTGTACCTAGTAGTTAAGTATCATGATGTATATGTGATGATATTATATATATTCCGTGATGAACTAATGAACAATTAATATATATATATATATATATTATGAATTCTATTTTCTATCTATTTTTGTATACTACTTTGAATCTAGATGTTATCATCCACATATATAGAATGGAAAGCATATACACACACATTGAAACAGAACATATAAGAACGGAAAACAGAGTACACACATTGCAACAGACGAATAAACAGAGCAATACTATGATTGCTGTGAATACATAGTTATCCACGTCGAAACGACTCAACAAAATAAAACGCGTCCATGAGACCATGAACAGCAGCCCTTGCCTACGGTAGCTCTTGGCTCTGCTTGAACTCGTGCAGGCATTCGTCCAAGCGGTCGACACGCTCGCGGTACATCTAGAGCGCGATCTCGAGCTCCAAGTTGGCTATTTCATCAGAGATCACCAGCTCAAGGATGCGACGACCATGTTCCTTTACTGCGCCAAGGTGGATACCTGGGCCGAGGAGGCAGTCGGGCCCACGGACCAGCGCGTTGGCATCCAGCGGGCCGCGGACAGGGCGAACAACGCGACCCATGCGAACGGCGCGGCGGGCGTCCGGTGAAAGTACGACGCGACCGGCCTCTGGTGCAAGTACGGTACTGAGGGCCTCTACCCACTCCTGGCGAGGAATGGGGGTACTGACGGCACGTGTACCTAGCTGCGACGCCGTGTTGACAGCTGGCAAGCGCCGATGGATCCGCTCTTGCTACGTAGCGTGATGTGCCTGTCGCTCTGCGGTGCTCCAACGGTCTCATCATGCGGCGAGCTGCAGCCTATCGGCACAAACACGCCTAGCTTGCTCTGCAGCGCGCCATCGATCATGTTGTGCGGCGAGCTGCAGCCTGTCGGTGCTGACATGTCTATCTTGATCCGCGACGCTCAAGCGTTAGGTGCCAAAGGTCTGCTCAACCCTGGCGATGACGCGCATCACGGCGTCGTCCATCGCGTTTCCAAGGAGCACCTCGGCCTTGACGGGCCGTGGCGCCTGCTCGTTTCCTTGTCGACGAGGTTGATGGCAGAGGCGGCTGAGGGAGTCCTGGATTAGGAGGTCTCTAGAAAGCCGGACTATATCCTTTGGCCGGACTGTTGGACTATGAAGATACAAGATTGAAGACTTCGTCTCGTGTCCGGATGGGACTCTACTTGGCATGGAAGGCAAGCTTAGGCAATACGGATATGTATATCTCCTCCTTTGTAACCGACCTTGTGTAACCCTAGCCCCCTCCGGTGTCTATATAAACCGGAGGGTTTTAGTCCATAGGACAACATACAATCATACCATAGGCTAGCTTCTAGGGTTTAGCTTCTCTAATCTCGTGGCAGATCTACTCTTGTACTACCTATATCATCAATATTAATCAAGCAGGACGTAGGGTTTTACCTCCATCAAGAGGGCCCGAACCTGTGTAAAACATTGTGCCCCCTGCCTCCTATTACCATCCGCCTTAGACGCACAGTTCGGGACCCCCTACCCGAGATCCGCCGGTTTTGACACCGACATTGGTGCTTTCATTGAGAAATCCTCTGCGCCGTCGATAGAAGGAAGGATGTCTCGTCTCGTCTTTAAAGACGGTACTACTATTGGGGGAGCTTTGGCTGTCAGCCAAACTCTCTGGCTAGGCTGGTTCATCATGACCGCCTGTTCAGCCGCCACGCCGATGATGACTTCTCGGGTCATCGAAAACAGCCTCCACGTCAAAACGGCACTCGCCGAACAGATGGATCCAATGGAGCTCGCCTCCTTAAACGAGATCTTGGATGGTATCGCCGCCTTGGGAGTCACTACGGACTATGATCGGATTGGGCTTAAACCCGATCAAAGGGAGATTAACTCTCCACCGGTCACCCATCATATTGTAGTGGTGGAGGAACAATGCGGCGACCTTTCCTCTATCTTGAGGACCAACTATATCCGGATTCCCGAGCTCTCCGAGCCGGACGCCCGTTCGCGGGAGGACAACATCCAATCCATGAACTTAGAGTCAGGCAGCGGACCAGGATTATCGGGTAGCACCCCGGAACCAGAACTTCCAAAATTGGAAACTCCTCGGCCCCTGGATCCCAGATCGGGTAAGGGTTCGGATTCAATTCCACCCACCCACCCAAACATAAGCGATCTTTCCCACATCAGGCAAGAGCCCCAGGAAACAGTACATCACTATTGGGCCAGATTCCTCCTTGCGATAAACAAGGTTAAGGACTACCGCGAGGAAGACGAAATCCTATTTTTCTGCAATAATTGCACGGACAAGGGAATCCTTAACGCTATAAATCACCGTGAGATAACATGCTTCGCTGACTTGGCGTCCATAGTATGGAAGTACTGTGCGATGGAAAGTGCCTGGAAAACCGAAACAAACTTTTGGGATAATCCGGCCCTGAATACAAACCCAGTCCGAAATAAAAGGGTGCATTATCACAATACACCCGGGTTAACTACCAAAAAGCAAAAACCCCCTATAGGGCATGGAACCGTACTGGAGGGATGGCTCAACAGTCCCTGCAAAATTCACAGTACAACGGATACAATACCAACGTACAGCCTTAGAGCATGTTGGATACTCCGGCAGGTGGCCAAAAGTGGTGAGGATCTTATTATCCCAAATACCACAGAGCACCATCCCGTGGATAACAATACGGTGTTAATAGTCTTTGAGACCTTCGCGTGAAATAATAGGCGCAAGCGAACACTCCGAAGCATGGCCGAAATCTGCCACATAGCGGCAATAAACCCACGGAGTGACACGGCTATTACCTTCAATGCCAGTGACGAACCTAAATTCCGAACAACCCGAGCACCAGCTGCACTGGTCCTCAGTCCAATCGTGGAAGGCTTTCGACTCGCCAAAGTACTCATGGACGGCGGTAGTGCATTAAACCTCATCTATGAGGAAACTCTTCAAAAGATGGAAATAGACTGGAGCCGCATTGAGCAAAGTAGCACAACCTTTAGAGGAATCATACCCAGTCGGGAAGCATGCTGTGCTGGGAAAATCACACTAGATGTGGTATTCAGCACGCCGGATAATTACAGGTCCGAAGAAATTACATTCCAAGTGGCCCCGTTAGCAGTGGTTATCACGCTCTTTTAGGACGGGAGGCGTTCACAATCTTCCAGGCCGTACCCCATTACGGGTACATGAAGCTCAAAATGCCCGGGCCCAATGGAATCATCACTCTCGCGAGTGATCCGGACACAGCACTCCGCGCCGAAAACAAAACAGCCGCACTGGCCCTCAAGGCATTATTCGAAGCCCTCTCGGCCGAGGAATTAACCACGCTACGCTCTAGAGTGGACAGGGATGACGTGATACTCGATAAAAGATCCAAGTCCACCTCCTTTAAACCAGCGGATGAAATAGTCAAATTCCAAGTCCACCCAACGGACCCTACAAAAACAGCCTCCATCGGGGCACTGTTAAACCCCGTTGTGGACGCCGCACTACGAGAGTTCCTGCATGAGAACTGGGACATATTCGCCTGGCATCCCTCAGACATGCCAGGAATCCCACGCAAGCTAGCCGAGCATAGCCTCAATATCCTAAAGGGATTTAAGCCAGTCAAGCAAGCTCTCCGGTGTTTCTCCGAACCTAAGAGACAGGCCATGGGAGAGGAACTAGCCAAGTTATTGGAGGCCGGATTCATCAGAGAAATAAAACACCCGGACTGGCTAGCAAACCTGGTGATGGTACCAAAGAAGGACAAATCCTGGCGCCTTTGTGTCGATTTCAAAGACCTCAATGAAGCTTTCCCAAAGGATCTCTTCCCCCTCCCATGCATCGATCAAATCATTGATGCTACCGCAGGACACGAGTCATTGTGTTTCCTTGACACATACTCCGGCTACCACCAAATCAAGATGGCGGAATCCGACCAAGCCGCAACGGCATTCATCACACCATACGGTCCCTTCTGTTTTAACACAATGCCTTTTGGGCTCAAAAACGCCGGCGCAACATATCAGCGCATGATTCAGACATGTCTGGAGAAACAAATCGGCAAAACAGTAGAGGTATACGTAGACGATGTGGTCGTCAAAACCAAACGCGTCGACTCTTTGATAGACGACTTGAGGCTCACATTCGATAACCTCCGAACATACGACATCAAGCTCAATCCGGAAAAATGCGTCTTCGGCGTACCAGCCGGAAAGCTCCTGGGTTTCATTGTCTCCAGTAGATGTATTGAGGCTAATCCGGCCAAAATCCGAGCTTTGTCACAGTTGGCTACCCCAACAGACCTCAAACAAATCCAAAAGTTAACTGGATGTGTGGCTGCTCTAAGCCGCTTTATCTCCCGCTTGGGAGAAAAGGCTTTACCCCTTTATCGCCTCCTTCGGCACACCGAAAATTTCGAGTGGACGGACGCGGCCACGGCCAGATTGGAAGAAATAAAGGCCATCTTGGCAACCAACCCAATCCTGGCCGCGCCAAACATCGGCGAACCAATGCTGTTGTACATTGCGGCAACTCATCAAGTTGTAAGCGCGGTGCTCGTTGTTGAACGGAAAGCGGACGGTCATAAATTCCCTCTTCAAAAGCCAGTATACTATGTATCCACTGTCCTCACTCCATGAAAATCACGGTACCCACATTACCAAAAGATAGCATATGCGGTATTCATGGCATCGCGGAAGCTGCGACACTACTTTCAAGAGTGTTCGATTACAGTAGCCTCGGAAGCTGCGACGCTATGGGCCAGATTGCCAAATGGGCCATTGAGCTCCTCCCGTTCGACATAACATACAAACCTCGACGAGCCATTAAGTCACAAGTATTGGTCGACTTCGTCGCCGAATGGACGGAGGACGAACTCCCTAAAGAGTACGAATCATACTCCAATTGGATCATGCACTTCGACGGTTCTAAAATGCTGGCCGGTCTGGGGGCTGGCATTGTCCTGACGTCCCCAACCGGAGATACCGTTCAGTATGTACTGCAAATATTGTATACAGACTCCAACAATGTAGCCGAATACGAAGCTCTGTTGCATGGTCTTTGGATGGCAGTCTCCATGGGCATTCAGCGCTTGGAGGTGCGTGGGGATTCAAACCTCGCATTATCCCAAATAAATGGAGACTTTGATGCCAAGGATCCAAAAATGGCGGCCTACCAAAACGTCGTCTTAAAAATGTCAGCTCGGTTCGAGGGGCTCGAATTCCACCATGTGGCTCGGGAAAACAATCAGGTGGCGGATATCCTCGCCCGCATCGGCGCAAAACGCGATGCGGTCCCCCCCAACATATTTTTGGAAAGGCTCTTCAAGCCATTCGTAGTATGGGAAGGAGACACCGGTATAACAGTCCGGACCCGGCCAAGATACCCGATACCGAACTCTCTGACACAATCGGAGGCCCCGCCACCGAAATAACACCTTCAGCCCACGAAATAATCGCCATTATTGCCCCGTGGACAGAACCATTCCTGGCCTACCTAACTAGACAGGAACTTCCGGAGGACCAAAATGAAGCACGCTACATAGTGCGGCGATCCAAGGCCTACAAGGTCCATGAGGGAGAATTGTACAAAAAAAGCACTACCGGAGTCCTTCAAAGGTGCATCTCCGAAGAGGAAAGGCGGAATCTTTTGGCAGAAATTCACGCCGGACTCGGCGGTCATCACGCCGCAGCCCGGGCTCTCATAAGCAAGGCCTTCCGTACAGGATTCTGTTGGCCAACGGCCCGGGCGGATGCACAGGACTTGGTCCAACGTTGCGCCGGTTGCCAGCTCTTTGCAAATTAAAGCCACATGCCACCCACCGCCCTCCAAAAAAATCCCCATTACATGGCCCTTTGCGGTCTGGGGGCTTGACATAGTTGGACCCCTTAAAGGGGGAACCCACAAGAAAAAATACTTATTGGTCATGGTGGACAAATTCACCAAATGGATAGAGGCCAAACCTATTAAAACAGCCGAATCCGGACCGGTGATAGACTTCATATCCGAGGTTGTACACCGTTATGGCGTCCCCCACAACATCATCACTGATAATGGCACGAACTTCACAGCTGATGAGGTAAAACTCTGGTGCAACAAAATGGGCATCAAGCTCGATTATGCTTCATTCTATCACCCACAAACCAACGGTCATATCGAGCAAGCAAACGGTCTTATAATGAGCGGCATTAAACCCAGATTAGTGCGCTCCTTAACGGAGTCTAACACGCACTGGGTAGAGGAGCTCGACTCCGTACTCTAGGGGCTGCGGACCACGCCGAATCATAGTACCAGATACACACCCTTCTTTATGGTGTACGGCGCAGAGGCAGTCTTGGCCTGTGACATAATTCGTGACTCACCTTGAGTGCGCATGTATGAAGAAAGAGAAGCCGAGCTTGATCGGCAGGACAGTCTGGACACCCTGGAGGAGGAGCACGATGTGGCCAAAGCCCGTTCCGCATTTTATCAGCAACAAGCTCGCAGATACCAAAGCAGAGAAGTATGGGCCAAAACTTATAACGTTGGCGAACTAGTTCTACGCCTATGGGGTAAGAAAAGAACAAGCTCGAGCCCAAATGGGAAGGTCCCTTCATTATTGACCAAGTTCTGACCGGTGGAGCGTACCGACTGCGGGATGCATTGACTAGTCAACTCGAGCCGAACCCATGGAACGTGGCCAGGCTCCGAAGATTCTACGCCTAGCACCGGACTCTATGTTAGTCCCCTCCCTTTGTCCATTTTTGCATATACATTATCTGTCTTGTTTTTCTCTCTCTCTTTCTTTCTTTTATTATTTCTCTAGACCTTCAAGGGTCACCTTGTGCCTCGCTTGCACATTATAGATGCGCTAAGCTGCACTCTTCATACCTGGGGGCTTCTTCCACAGAAGCTTAAATTATTTATCTGGGCCTCATGCCCAACACATGTGTTATACTTCCACATGTACCTTTTTTCACCATTATATGCATCGACATGACTTAAGTTTTGGCCAAGCTGGGTTGCCTGGCTCATGTATTTATGCCTACGTTCCCGTTAATTCGGCTAGGGCATAAGGGGGGCACCTCTGTGATTGTTACTGCCGGATCAGCCGGATGTGTACCTCAGACTGGGTGAAGCCGAAAGCTAGCATTCTTAAGGGAATATTCAGTCAGTGAACAAAAGATGATTTCTATTTATTATCCATATCTGCCCCCAGACGTTTTTCCTGTGTTTCCTATCGCAGTCCGGACATTCACTTTAGGGCATGCTTACCCAAGGAAAGGAACCCTTAACGGAACTATTCTCCCTGGAAGATGTTTCTTACACCCATGTAATATAACATAACTAGTTGGGCACTTGTCTGATAAAGCACTAATGACCCCTACGCCTGGTCTCCACGCATACCCCGGTTCTTATATAACTGAGTGGGTATTTGGAAACACTGCAGACTATTGGGCCCGGAGGTTGAAGCGAAAAGGTCCGCAACGACAAATGATCTACAATCCGGCTAGAAGGCATTATACATGTCACTTTAATTACATAGTCATGCAGAGTAACTAAATTCCTCTTCTATACCATCCAACAGGCGGTCTAGCTTACAATCCTGTTGAGAGTACTTTGCGGCTAATTCTACTTGCCCATAAACTAAGCTAACGGGGATCTCTTTTTCGTCGGGCCCCACAGGTCCGACCTCGGCCATGTGATTTGGGTCTGCCTTGGTATACCGCGTCTTCACCATGGCCCAGGCTTCTCTGGCACCCTGTTGGTAGGCTGATATCTTCCATAATCGGAAGCGCCGCCGTGCTCCATTGAGCTTCTCCCCAAGCTCGGCAACGCCCTATGGCAGGGAGACGGACGGCCACAAGGCCTGGGCGACACCCTGCATCACCTACCGAACTTGTTCGTGCAGATGTGACAGCTCGGACAGAAGATCACCCACAGACCCGGGCTTTTCCTCCGCGGGACGACCCATCAGCATACCTATAGACATAACGCTGTTAGTCGACTTCTTCTTCGAACTCCTTTAACATGATTCATTCAAGCACTTACTGAAAATGCCACGCCGAAGCCGCTTATTCTCCTTCTCGGAATCTGTAAGCTGGCCCCGAACGTCTTTTAGTTCAATGCTCAGCTTAACATTGGCATATTGGAGATTGTTTTTGTCCCGCCTAACCTCAGTCAGCACGCGTTTGCCAGCTTCTAGCTGTCGTATAACATGCTGGCCCTCCGGATTCTTCCCAGATTCATCTGCAACATCTGTTGTTAGAACTGCAGCTATGTTGCACACTATATGGTAACCATCACTCTTTAAAGTAAATGTTACCAGCGGGAGGCTTTTTCTGTTCCTGCAATGCGGCAACAGCGGCCCGCAGTTGGGTCTTGCATTCCTCCAGCTCCTGGGACAGCCTATTCTTCTCTGTAAGAACCTGCACGATAAAGATGATCCTTAAATCAGTTCTGCTAACTGCTTCAAGTCTCTGGGGCTACTAATACATATAACTCGTCAGATTTACTCACCCGTACATCCTTTACATACTGATCCGTGGCTCTGGCAGACCATCTTGAGCAGCACGGAGGTACGCCTCTCCAGAGTTGAAGGCGTCAAAAGCCTCTGGTGAGGAACAAGCGTCACGGAGTACGGCCCGGCGGCGCCTATGATTCATGGCGCTTTCCACTTCTGAGTTTGTAGCGGATAATCTATCTGCATCCTCTGTCGGGGGATTATCCGGCGCCTGCCCTATATTGGCTTCTGCCTCCATGTCCGGTCCTGGCGCCCGACTGGTGGAAGCGTGATTGGCAACATCGGCGGACACATTCCGACGAGCGTTTTTTCTGTTAAAGAAACGCGGGCGTCGTTACATTTTGAGAAAGACGACAACCACGGAGCGGGGTTTTTCTTATACCTTTGCGTCGGCATCTCCGTCCTGACCGCCTTACTTTTTTAGCTACCCGGCCTCGGTGCCTCCTGTTGGCGCGTTGTTGCGGGTTCGGCAGGGCGTCCCGAATGCCTTCCCTGTAAAAATGCCATGTGTATATGGTGGGTGAAGTGCCTAAAAGGGGATCCTAGTTTTGGAGTTGGGATTTTTTGTTTTTTCTTACTTGCGATGCAGGGAGCAGTCCGGGATAGTCGGCCGTAATGGCCACCATGGCATCATTGCAGCTTAACTGATAGAATTGTCGGTCTATCAGCTCCACGAATATAACCGAATCCTCTTTGAGTCCGGAGTCGAGGGCCCGGTCGGGGTCCTCTGGTTGTGGAGAAGGGCTGCTAACCTCCTTTATGGCTTTTCGCAGTTCCTGTCGCAAAATGGCGAGGTGAATACTTACGACAAAGAATGCGGGAAAAATGGGAGCAGGGAGATATAACTTACCCAGCTTGGAGGATTGTACATGGAGAATCCATCCCGTGGCTTGATGCGGGTGAACTCCTCTTCCTCACCCTTGAACAGTTCGGACAGAATTTTCGCTAAGGTGACAGCATTGTCCGGACCCTTACGCCCGCAGCGGGTGGCGTCATCCGCCCCATTATAACACCACAAGGGGTGCCCACGGTATTGAAGTGGTTGCACTCCCCGCATTATGAAAATCGACATAACTTTGATTATTGTCAATCCTGATTGAGCCAGTGCTTTGATCCGGTTCATCAGATAGAGGACTTCTCTGTTGTCTTCCGCCTGGGGGCTCCATGGGCGCCAACTTCGGCGTTTCTTCAGAGGAGCATTGTTGAACTCAGGAAGACCCCGCCGAACAGGGTCCGGAAGGGGAACGTCCTCCATATAAAACCATTCTGAAGGCTAGTCTTCGGACGACTTCTTCGGGGTACTGGACAGGTATCCGGTATCGGCGATGCGCCATATCTCGGCTCCGCCCACTTGATAAAGTGATCTCCTCTGTATGCGAGGGACGAGGCAAAATAGCCTTTTCCATAACTCGAAGTGAGCCTCGCAGCTCAGGAACAACTCGCAGAGAGCAACATAGCCGGCGATATGTAGAATGGAGGCAGGGGTGAGATTGTGTAATTGGAGGCCGTAGAACTCCAGGAGCCCGCGGAGGAACGGATGAATTGGAAATCCGAGTCCCCTTAGTAAATAAGGAACAAGGCAAACCCGTTCCCCCGTGGAGGGACAGGGAAAGCTCTCCGCTTGCTCCCCGCCATTGTAGGTGGCAAGCCCGGCTCGAATGGGCACCATATACGCTGGAGGGAGAAATCCCTTAGTCTACAGGTCGACCAATCGACTGTGCGGGACTGAACACCTCTCCCAATCACCGGGCTTAGGGCTACGGGGGCGGGAGGAGGAGCTGTGGAGGTCAGCCATGCTGGAATGGATCTTTCTAAAACATGCTCTGATGGACTCTCGCTGGGGGAGGATGGTATGGATCGGATCTAAGAATCCCCATCCCTTTAATAGACAATTTATTTATCTAGCTAGGGGGGCGAATGTAAAAATGCCCTGGCGCCTCGTATTCATTTGACGCATGGGAGATAGCCCTTATTGGGCACAGAAGCCAAGAGGTTCAACATTTATGGAGCCGGACACTGCTTACGAACATTTGAAGATTGGAGAAGAACCCGCCTTGCAATTCCGAATACAACACTGCACGTCGGACTCATCGTCATTGAAGCCTGGTTCGGGGGTACTGAGGGAGTCCTGGATTAGCGGGTCTCCGGACAGCCGGACTATATCCTTTGGCCGGACTGTTGGACTATGAAGATACAAGATTGAAGACTTCGTCTCGTGTCCGGATGGGACTCTACATGGTGTGGAAGGCAAGCTTAGGCAATACGGATATGTATATCTCCTCCTTTGTAACCGACCTTGTGTAACCCTAGCCCCCTCCGGTGTCTATATAAACCGGAGGGTTTTAGTCCGTAGGACAACATACAATCATACCATAGGCTAGTTTCTACGGTTTAGCCTCTCTGATCTCGTGGTAGATCTACTCTTGTACTACCTATATCATCAATATTAATCAAGCAGGACATAGGGTTTTACCTCCATCAAGAGGGCCCGAACCTAGGTAAAACGTCGTGCCCCTGCCTCCTGTTACCATCCGCCTTAGACGCACAGTTTGGGACCCCCTACCCGAGATCTGCCGGTTTTGACACCGACAGCGGCGCTTTGGTGGGTTGGCATGCTTGGAAAAGGTGGATGTGCTACAGGGTGCGCTTGTCGCCTTCACGCGTCACACGCCGCTGATACGTCCATTTTGCATCATGTTTTCTTACTGTTATTTACAATGCTTTTCTCCATAATAATGCTTTTTGGAGTAATTCTAATGCGTTTTCTCTCATAATATGCAAGGTACACACCAAGAGGGAGAATTCTGGCGGCTGAAAATGTGGACCTAAAAAAGCTATGTCAGGCCACCTATTCTACACAGCTCCAAACAAGATCAAACTTCACGAAGATTTTTTATGGATTATTTAAGAATTATTGGAGCAAATAACTAGCAGAGGGGGCCCACCAGGTGGGAACAACCCACCTGGGCACGCCAGGGAGCCCAAGCGCTCCCTGGTGGGTTGTGCCCTCCTCGTCCCACCTCCGCTGCCCATCTTTTGGTATATAGGTCATTTTGACCTAGAAAAAGAATAAAGAGAGGACTTTCGAGACGAAGCGCCGCCGCCTCGAGGTAGAACTTGGGTAGGAGCACTTTTGCCCTCTGGCAGAGCGATTACGCCGGGGGAACCCCCCCCCCCCCCCGAAGGGGGAAATCATCGTCATCATCATCACCAACAACTCTCCCATCTTGGGGAGGGCAATCTCCATCAACATCTTCAACAACACCATCTCCTCTCAAACCCTAGTTCATCTCTTGTGTTAAATCTTGTTACCGGAACTATAGATTGGTACTTGTGGGTGACTAGTAGTGTTGATTACATCTTGTAGTTGATTACTATATGGTTTATTTGGTGGAAGATTATATGTTCAGATCCAATATGCTATTTAATACCCCTCTGATCATGAGCATGTTTACCATCTGTGAGTAGTTACCTTTGTTCTTGAGGTCACGGGAGAAATCATGTTGCATGTAATCATGTGAATTTGATATGTGTTTGATATTTTGATAGTATGTATGTTATGATTCCCTTAGTGGTGTCATGTGAACGTCGACTACATGACACTTCACCATATTTGGGCCTAAGGGAATGCATGATGGAGTAGCAATTAGATGATGGGTTGCGAGGGTGACAGAAGCTTAAACCACAGTTTATGCGTTATACCGTAAGGGACCGATTGGATCCGGAAGTTTAATACTATGGTTAGAATTTATTATTAATACTTTTCTAGTAGTTGCGGATGCTTGCGGGAGGGTTAATCATAAGTAGGAGGTTTGTTCAAGTAAGAACAACACCCTAAGCACCGGTTGAGGGAGTCCTGGATTAGGGGGTCCTCGGACAGCCGGACTATATCCTTCGGCCGGACTGTTGGATTATGAAGATACAAGATTGAAGACTTCGCCCCGTGTCGGGTGGGACTCTCCTTTGCGTGGAAGGCAAGCTTGGCAATTCGGATATGTAGATCTCCTCCCTTGTAACTGACTCTGTGTAACCCTAGCCCCCTCCGGTGTCTATATAAACCGAAGGGTTTAGACCGTAGGAGAATAACAATCATAATCATAGGCTAGCTTCTAGGGTTTAGCCTCTACGATCTCATGGTAGATCAACTCTTGTAATACTCATATCATCAAGATCAATCAAGCAGGAAGTAGGGTATTACCTCCATGAGAGAGCCCTAACCTCGGTAAACATTGTGTCCCCCGCCTCCTGTTACCATCCACCTTAGACGGACAGTTCGGGACCCCCTACCCGAGATCCGCCGGTTTTGACACCGACATTGGTGCTTTCATTGAGAGTTCCACTATGTCATCGCCATAAGGTTTGATGGATCCTTCGATCATCGGCAACAATGCGATCCGTGGTGACGTTTTTCTCCCTGGACGGTCCAACTCGCTTGGCCATCTGGAGCAGATCGAGGGCTACGCCCCTGGCCATTAGGTCAGGTTTGGAAGCTTGAACTATACTACCGACATCCACGGAGACTTGATCTTCGACAGATTCGATCCCATGTCAGGTGCGCCATGCAGTCACGATGAGCATGACTTAGCTCTGCCGCCGGACGGTGTTCGGGAGATCACGCCTGTGGTAACTCCGGCCCTCAATCCGTAGCAGATCGTGCCATCCGAGGACGAGTGGATGGACCCCTCCACGGAGGCCGCACACCCAGCGGCGACAGAGCCGAATACTGACTTCACCTCCTATGAGACCTGTGTTGCCGGACCCTTGGATTCATCCCCGGCCACAGGCTCCGAACCACCTGCGTCCGTGCCTATTGAATCTGATTGGGCACCGATCATGGAGTTTACCTCCGCGGATATCTTTCAACACTCGCCCTTGGGCGACGTGCTAAATTCATTGAGGTCTCTTTCCTTGTCAGGAGACCCTTGGCCGAACTATGTCCGGCTTGAGTGGGAAGCGGACGATGAAGAAATTCATTCCCCACCCGCCACCCACTTAATAGCCACTGTCGACGACTTAACCGACATGCTTGATTTCGGCTCCGAAGACATCAATGGTATGGACGACAATGCAAGAGAAGAACAGGAACCGCCGCCCACAAGGCACTGGACAGCCACCTCATCATATGATATATACATGGTGGACACCCCCAAATAAAGCGATGGCAATAAGGCAACGGAGGATAATCACCTCGAGAAGCAATTTAAGCACCAGCGTCATCGGCTCCGCTCTAAGCCCGGCCATAGTAAAAGCAGCGATACCGGAACAAGAGACAATAACGCTGCGGACAGTGCCGAAGACGAAGACAATCCCCTCCATCCAGGCTTCGAGCGGGAGGATGGGCAAGCTAGCCCTAAGGAACAGGCGGCAGACGGAGAATCATAGGATGACAATTACATGCCCCTCCCCGATGACGAGGTGAGCCTCGGCGATGAAGAATTTATCGTGCCTAAGGATCTCATTGAGTAGGAGCACTTCAAGTGTCAGCTTATAGCCACAACAAAAAGCCTGAAGAAAAAGCAACAACAGCTTCAAGCTGATCAAGATCTGCTAGCGGATAGATGGACCGAGGTGCTGGCAGCCGAGGAATACAAACTCGAGCGCCCAACCAAAAGTTACCCAAAGCGCAGGTTGCTACCTCAACTCGAGGAGGAAGCATTAAAGCCTACACTTCTAGCATATGATGCGGCTGACCGGCCACCTCGTGGCCGAGACAAAGCGGCATATCAGCCGGAAGTCCAGCCCGCACCCCGTCGCCAGTCAAACAAAAACACCAAGGCCCAGGGCAACATGCAGGACCTGCGAGACATATTGGAAAACAAAGCAGGACATACAAGATTGATCTACGGATCACGGGGGCGCGCCCCAACGCGTGACGACGACCGTCACGCCGGATATGCTAAAAGAAAATCCGGTCGGGCCGAATATAGGAGACAAGACTCATACGAATTGCGCCGTGATATAGCCCAGCACAGAGGTGCCGCACACCCCCTATGCTTCACTGATGAAGTAATGGATCACGAATTCCCAGAAGGTTTTAAACCCGTGAATATTGAATCATATGGTGGCACAAGAGACCCCGCGGTATGGATCAAAGATTTCCTCCTGCACATCCACATGGCCCGCGGCGACGATCTACATGCCATCAAGTACCTCCCATTAAAACTCAAAGGACCTGCTCGGCATTGGCTCAATAGCCTGCCGGCAAACTCCATTGGCAGTTGGGAGAATTTGGAGGACGCATTCCTTGACAACTTCCAGGGCACTTATGTGTGACCACCGGATGCCGATGACTTGAGTCACATAACCCAACAGCCAGGGGAATCAGCCAGGAAATTCGGGACTCGATTCCTAACTAAATAGAACCAAATCGTCGACTGTCCGAATGCCAAGGCCTTCGCGGAATTTAAGAATAACATCTGCGACGAGTGGCTCGCCCAACACCTCGGCGAAGAAAAGCCAAAGTCCATGGCAGCCCTCACGACACTCATGACCCATTTTTGTGCGGGCGAGGATAGCTGGCTGGCTTGCAGCAACAACACATCAAGAAACCCTGGCAATTCAGATGTCAAAGATAGCAACGGCAGGCCACGTCGCAACAGACACAAACACCGTAACAACGGCGACAACACCGAAGACACGGCAGTTAATGCCGGATTTAGTGGCTCTAAATCCGGTCAGCGGAAAAAGCTATTCAAAAGAAGCAATCCGGGCCCATCCAGCTTGGACCGCATACTCGATCATTCGTGTCAAATTCACGACACCCCCGATAAACCAGCCAACCACACCAACAGAGAATGATGGGTGTTCAAACATGCCGGCAAGTTGAATGCCGAAAACAAGGAAAAGGGGCTACATAGCAACGATGAGGAGGAGCCCCGGCCGCCGAACACAGGAGGACAAAAGAAATTTCGTCCCCAAGTAAAAATGGTAAACATGATATACGCAACCCATATTCCCAAGCGGGAACGGAAGCGTGCACTGAGGGACATCCATGCGATGGAGCCAGTTGCCCCAAAGTTCAACCCATGGTCTTCTTATCTGATCACCTTCGATCGCAGGGACCACCCCACCAGTATCCGTCATGGCGGTTCTGCCGCATTGGTCCTTGACCCCATCATTGACGGATTTCACCTCACTCGAGTCCTTATGGACGGTGGCAGCAGACTGAACTTGCTTTATTAGGATATAGTGTGCAAAATGGGTATAGACCCCTCGAGGATCAAACCCACCAAAACTACCTTCAAAGTTGTCATCCCATGTGTAGAGGCCTGTTGCACGAGCTCAATAACACTGGAAGTAGTCTTTGGATCTCCGGACAACTTCCGAAGCAAGGAGTTAATCTTCGATATCGTCCCCTTCCGCAGTGGCTATCATGCACTGCTCGGACGAACCGCATTATGCATACCTCAAGCTCAAAATGCCAGGACCTCGCGGGGTTATAACAATTAATGGAAGCACAAAACGCTCGCTCCGCATGGAGGAGCACACTGCGGCCCTCGCAGCAGAAGCGCAAAGCAGCCTTATGAGGCAAACCGCCAATTCGGCGAAAAAGACCCCGGACACCCTCAAGCGAGTCCGGAGTACCCCGCAAGAGGATCGCCAGGCACGTTTAGAGCTCGCCTAGCAATTCGGCCTCCGTCCTAGTCCCAGTCAAGCGGTGAAATTTGCATCGCGCGTATATAATTACCCACTCAAGATACCATGGGCATAGGCGGAGGCACGGCCATGGCACGCCCCACAATGCGGCTCAACCGCTTCAGGACCCATATACCTTTAACATTTTCTTCCTTTCGGGCCCCTATTCTCTGAAGGCCCTCTCCGATCGTCTGAATATCGGACCTGTCACGGGAAGGAAAGACCAAGGAAGCAAGAAGCTTTGACGTACAAGGGAATCCTTAGGTGGTCTCTCATAACGATCGATATACCTGTTTTGCATACCCACACGCAGCTTGACCTTGGATAGGACATGTCAAATAGTCCTATTTTTTACTTATTAAACTATATGTATGCATACGCTCTAATGTATCATTTAAATAACAATGTACAACATCAGCTCATTATTGCATTCCTTCATCTTTTTTTTCCTGTCTGCTTACTTACGACAAGTCGCACCCGTACATTCTGATACGACCAGTGCGCCAGGGGCTTCAGTATACCCCATAACACGGCATGAAAAGTCCGAACACTTTCGACAGTGCGGCACCCCGAATTTATAGCATTATATGCATCAGCTCCGAATCATGCCTTGGGTCAATAGTTGGGTTTGCCCGCCTCCCATGTTTTGGTACCTTACGTTCCGCTATATCGGCTAAGGTAGCACTAGGAGAACTACTAAGATTGTGTCCCGGTTCTTCCGGACGAGCACCTCAGTAGAGAAAGCCGAAAACTGACTGTCATGATGCGGCGAGAGCTGGTCGCTGTTCGAGAGGTCTCGAATCCTTAAAGATTTTTTCCACTTCGGGCAAGGAGTCGGCCTTGTCCGATTTAGGCGTACATAGTGCCCCAAGTTTGGCCTTCCGAATACTAGGGGCTTCACCAAAATTTAAAATTGTAGACTTCTATGGCTAAGTGAGAGTGATAAAGATTTATAGTCCGATTGCCTAGTTCGTTGTGCTGAACACCTCATTCGAAGGACCCAAAACTGGGATAAAGAATGATGAGGTTTATCCCAAACACCTTAGTACTAGTTACATGGGGGCAGAAGCCGACGACTGGCCAACTCTCAAATTTTATAAACAGCCACTCAAAAGGTAATATTTTAAATCAACAAGCTTACATAGCGCACATGAACTTGTTTCACATTGCAGAATCACATGAGTACGTTCATTCAAATATTACGTCCTTAGCACATTCCTCTGCCACAAGGCGAGCACCCTTCAAGACACTGTCATAATACTTTTTGGGGTGGCTATGCTCCTTGCCCTTCGGTGGCCCCTCCTTCACCAGCTTTCCGGCATCCATCTTCGCCCAGTGCACTTTCGCCCGGGCAAAAGCCTTGCACGCACCCTCAATGCAGATGGACCGCTTTATGACTTCAAACCGTGGGTAGGCGTTCACAAGCCGCCTTACCAGGCCGAAATAGTTGTCAGGCAGGGGCTCGCCAGGCCATATCCGGACTATGAGGCCTTTCATGGCCAGTTCGGCCGCCTTGTGAAGCTCAACCAGTTGCTTCAACTGGTCGCTCAAGGGCATCGGCGGTCCTAGTATACTGAGACCAGAACAACCTCTCTGTCGAGCTCCCTTCCTCGGCCCGGTAGAACTCCACGGCATCCGACACACTACTGGGTAGATCTGTGAACGCTCCTGGAGACCTCTGAATTTGGGTAAGTAAAAGAAAAGTTTCCTTCACATGCTCGCTTTGCATAATTAATGCCTTACCCGCCGCTATCTTCCTGACCGCCTCAATATCTTGGAGGGCCTTTTGGGCTCCGGCCTTGGCATTTTGTGCATTCTCGAGGGCCTTCGCAAGCTCGGACCCTTGCGTCCTAGAGTCACACTCCAAGGACTCGTACTTCTTGACAAACTCCTAGAGCTCTTGCTGAACCTCACCGACTCGGGCCTCTTGCTTCTCGCGCTCGGCGCGCTCCTTGGCCGCTTTGCCTTCGGCCTCGGACAACGCCTTCTTCAGGGTCGCCACTTCGGTCGTGGCCCCTAGCAAAATTCATGACGATCCTGTGATCTAACAACTAGTTTCCTTTTTTTATCAATAAACAGACGAGGTATCACTTACCTTTGTTCTCTTCGAGCTGCGTCTTGGTAAGGCCGAGCTCTTCCTCGGACTGCTCAAGGTCCTGCTTCAGTGCGGAGACCTCCGTCATGTGAGTGGCAGCGGCCAGCAGTGAAGCCTGCTTATTCACATAGACATATTCTGATTAGACTCCTATGATTATTATTTGATCCGCTGTTCGGCCTTTCTTCCGAACACCAAACAGAGCATCAGGGGCTACTGTCTATGCTATAACATTTTCTCATAATTGGATTACTTACCTCAAAGCTTGTTAGGAGGCTGGCACATGCTTCAGTAAGTCCACTTTTGGCGGACTGAACTTTCTTGACCACCGCACTCATGATTGTGTGGTGCTCTTCATCAATGGAAGCGCCACGAAGCGCTTCCAGCAAATCGTCCGATGCCCCTAGATGGACAGAGGCCATCGGCACAGACTTGTTGCCCCGGCATTAGAGCCCATGGGAGTCTTGCCCCTCGTGCGCCCAGCGTCCGGAAGGTCGCCTTTGGGCGCTTTTGGAACTGTCTCCCCTTGGTTTAGCACCCTTTGAGACAGCACCTCGACGTGGTCCGTAGGGCGGGGGGGGGAGGCGGTCGGGAGTGAATCGATGTTCATCTCCGATGGGCCCAAAGACTCATCTCAAGAGGATACGTCGATATGGGCTTTGGAGGGGCTGCATGATCATGTTCGGCATGATAAGAAGTAATAAAATAAAACATACCAAGAACTATTATGGTATCTGGATACTTACGACTTCGCCAGGGGCTTGTCCCTGGGTAACCCCTCCTCGTCGCTAAAAGCGGCCACCGTTGAGCAGCCTGGAAGGAGAGTCCTTCCCTTTTTGGACCCTTCGGCTTCCCCTGACGGGGCGGTCTTCCTTTTCTTGTCTCCCCGACTGGGGGTAGAACTTTCCTCTTCCTCCTCCATGTTTTCGTGGGAGGAGGGCGCCTCGTGTTATCGGACGACGAGTCCGGTACGACCTTGCGCCGAACACCTTTCCTGGTCCCCGTGGCCTTCTTCTCCGGTGCCTCATAGGGCACCGGAACCAGCATCTCCGTTAAGAGAGCCCTTGATGGATCCTCGGGCAGTGGGGTCGGACAATCGATCCACTCCGCTGTCGCGACCCATTCTTGTTAAATGGCATGGAGGCTTAGATCCCCCACATGATTATACTGGGGACAGAAACATCTTATGAGATATAAGGAGCTTACCGGATTGGCAGGGCGATTTGCGCTGAGTCCGCGATCCTCGGTAAGGGGAGGAGGTACCTCGGCGGACTTGAACAGCACTCTCCATATGTCCTGGTGTGTCGTGTCAAACAGCTCTCGCAGCATCTGGTGCTTAGCCGGGTCGAACTCCCACATATTGAATGCCCGTCTTTGACACGGGAGGATCCTGCGGAAGACCATGATCTGGACCATGTTGACAAGCTTGATTTTCTTGCTTATCATGTTTTTAACACAGTTCTGGAGTCCGTTCAGCTACACCGATGAACCCTAGGATAGGCCCTTCTCTTTCCAGGAGGTGAGCCGCGTGGGGATGCCGGATCGAAATTCGGGGGCCGCCACCTAGTTGGTGTCATGCGGCTCGGTGATGTAGAACCACCCTGATTGCCACCCCTTCACTGTCTCCACATAGGAGCCTTCGAGCTAGGTGACGTTGGGCATTTTTCCCACCATGGCGCCTCCGCACTCCGCTTGCTGGCCGACCACCACCTTCGGTTTAACGTTGAAGGTCTTCAGCCACAGGCCGAACTGGGGCTTGATGCGGAGGAAGGCCTCTCACACGACGATAAACGCCCAGATGTTGAGGATGAAATTGGGGGCCAGATCATGGAAGTCTATCCCGTAGTAGAACATGAGCCCGCGAACAAATGGGTGGAGGGGAAATCCCAACCCGCGGACGAAATGGGTAAGGAATACAGCCCTTTCGTGGGGTTCGGGGTTGGGACAATATGCCCCGCATATGGGAGCCGGTGCGCGATATATGCGGCCAGGTATCCGGCTTCCTGGAGCTTCGTAATGTTCTCCTCCATAACAGAGGAGACCATCCACTTGCCTCCCGCTCCGGACATGTTTGGAGTGGTTTTGCGGAGAAAATGCGAACTTGGGCGCTGGAGCTCGAGTGCACGAGAATGGATGGGCAAGGAAGAAGAAGGCATGGGTGAAAAGGAGGAGTACTTGTCCCTTTATAAGGGCGGAAGAAACTATGTGCCTCCCCACCTGCCTGGTAAACTCGCTTATTCCCCAAGCGCCGTGATTGATGGCGCAGTTGGGTTACCCACACCCATATTGATGAGAATCCCGTGATAAGGGGACACGATCTCTGCTTCGACAAGACATGCCAAGAAAACCGCCTCGCAATATGTGCAGTAGCTGGTTGAGAAAAATGGTTCGAATAATGATCGGGCCATGGCATGATGTCACGTTATGAAAAGTTGTCAGCAGATTAGATTTGTGGAAATATTATACTCTCTATGGTGGTATGTGGAATTTGTTTTGCAGAGCCGGACACTATCCTTGTGTTCAAAATCTTCTATGGAGTATTCGGAGAAGGAACCCGCCTTGCAATGCCGCAGACAATCTGCGCGCTGGACTCATTGTCATTGAAGCCTGGTTCAAGGTCTATTGAGGGAGTCCTGGATTAGGGGGTCCTCGGACAGAAGGACTATATACTTCGGCCGAACTGTTGGATTATGAAGATACAAGATTGAAGACTTCGTCTGTGTCCGGGTGGGACTCTCCTTTGTGTGGAAGGCAAGCTTGGTAATTCGGATATGTAGATCTCCTCCCTTGTAACCGACTCTGTGTAACCCTAGCCCCCTCCGGTGTCTATATAAACCGGAGGGTTTAGACCGTAGGAGAACAACAATCATAATCATAGGCTAGCTTCTGGGGTTTAGCCTCTACGATCTCGTGGTAGATCAACTCTTGTAATACTCATATCATCAAGATCAATCAAGCAGGAAGTAGGGTATTACCTCCATCGAGAGAGCCCGAACCTGGGTAAACATTGTGTCCCCCGCCTCCTGTTACCATCCGCCTTAGACGCACAGTTCGGGACCCCCTACCTGAGATCCGCCGGTTTTGACACTGACACCGGTCCACCCACATATTAAATTATCAAAGTAGTGAACACGAATTAAACCAAATGATGAAAGTGACTAGATGAAACTCCCGTGTACCCTCAAGAACGCTTTGCTTATCATAAGAGACCGCTTTGGCCTGTCCTTTGCCTCAAAAGGATTGGGCTACCTTGCTGCACTTTTGTTACTATTATTATTAGTTGCTCGTTTCAAATTATATTGCTATCAAACTACTCTGCTACTTCCAATTTCAGCACTTGCAGACATTACCTTACTGAAAACTACTTGTCATTTCCTTCTGCTCCTCGTTGGGTTCGACACTCTTACTTATCAAAAAGAGCTAAAATTGATCCCCTATACTTGTGGGTCATCAAGGCTATTTTCTGGCGCCGTTGCCAGGGAGTGAAGCGCCTTTGGTAAGGAAACATTTATATAGTGTGCTGAAATTTATTGTCACTTGTTACTATGGAAAACAATCCTTTGAGGGGTTTGTTTGGGGTATCTTCACCTTGTTCAGAACCACAATTAGCTACCCCTCAACCTAATGAAAATATTGAATATGAAATTCCTTCGGGTATGATAGAACAACTGCTAGCTAATCCTTATGCAGGAGATGGAACCGAATATCCTGATATGCACTTGATATATGTAGAACAAATTTGTGGATTGTTCAAGCTTGTAGGTTTACCCGGAGATGAAGTTATGAGAAAGGTTTTCCCTTTATATTTGAAGGTAAAAGCATTGGCATGGTAAAGGCTATGCGATGATATTGGATCTTGGAACTGGAATCGTTTGAAATTGGAGTTCCACCAAAAAAATTATCCTATGCGTCTAGTTCACCGTGATTGGAATTATACATACAATTTTTGGCCTTGTGAAGGATAAAGTATCACTCTAGCTTGGGGGAGGCTTAAGTCAATGTTATATTCATGCCCCAATCATGAGCTCTCAAGAGAAATTATTATCCAGAATTTTTATGCTCGGCTTTCTCGTAATGATCAAACCATGCTTGATACTTCTTGTGTTGGTTCTTTTATGAAGAAGACTATTGAATTCCGGTGGGATCTTTTGGAAAGAATTAAACGCAACTCTGAAGATTCGGAACTCGACGAAGGTAAAGAGTTAGGTATTAAACCTAAGTATGATTGTGTTAAATCTTTTATGGATAATGATGTTTTTCAAAAGTTTAGCACTAAATATGGACTTGACTCTGAATAGTAGCCTCCTTTTGTGAATCATTTGCTACTCATGTTGAACTCCCTAAAGAGAAGTGGTTTAAATATCATCCACCTATTACATAAGATTTTAAAGAACCGGTACCAGTTAAAGAAGAAACTATCCTTTATAGTGTTGATCCAGTTGTTCCTTCTGCTTATATTGAGAAACCACCTTTCCGTGTTAGGATAAAGGGACATGCTAAATTTTCAACTGTGGTTAAAAAAGCTATATTAGAACACCTAAACCTGATGAACAAATTAAAGTAGAACCTAGTATTGCTATGGTTAAAGATCTCTTAGAAGAAGATATGGATGGGCATGTTATTTACTTCTGTGAAGAAGCTACTAGAATTGCCAAACCTGATAAGAAAGATAAACATAGACCTGTTGTGGGCATGCTCGTCATCTCAGTTAAAATAGGAGATCACTGTTATAATGGTTTATGTGACATAGGTGCTAGTGTGAGTGCTATTCCTTACACCTTATATCAAGAAATTATGAATGACATAGCACCCGCAGAAATAGAAGACAAAGATGTTAGTATTAAACTTGCTAATAGAGACACTATCTCACCAATTGGGATTGTTAGAGATGTTGAAGTCTTATGTGGGAAAATAAAATACCCTACTAATTTTCTTGTTCTTGGTTCCCCACAAGATGACTTTTGTCGCGTTATCTTTGGTAGACCTTTCTTGAACACCGTTAATGCTAGAATAGATTGTGAGAAACAAACTGTCGGTGTTAGTTTTGGTAATGAGTCTCATGAGTTTAATTTTTCCAAGTTTACTAGAAATCTTCATGAAAAAGAATTGCCTAGTAAGGATGAATTAATTAGTCTTGTTTCTATTGTTGTACCACTTCCTTTAGAACAATATTTGCTAGACCATGAAAATGATTTACATATGCATGAGAGAAATGAAATAGATAAAAATTTCTTTGAACAACGTCCCCTGCTTAAACACAACTTGCCTATTGAAACTCTAGGAGGTCCTCCTCCGCCTAAAGGTGATCCTGTATTTGAATTAAAACAATTGCCAGACACTTTGAAATATGCTTATCTTGATGAAAATAAGATATATCATGTTATTATTAGTGCTAACATTTCAAAACATGAAGAAGAAAGATTATTGAAAGTTTTGGGGAAGCACCGAGCTGCTATTGGATATACTTTTGATGATTTAAAGGGCATTAGTCCCACTCTAGGTCAGCACAAAATTAATATGGAACCTAATGCTAAACCCGTTGTTGATCACCAACATCGGTTAAATCCGAAGATGAAAGAAATGGTAAGAACAAAAATATTAAAACTTATGGAAGCAGGTATAATTTATCCTATAGATGATAGTAGATGGGTAAGTCATGTTCATTGTGTTCCTAAGAAAGGAGGTATAACTGTTGTTCCTAATGATAAGAATGAACTTATTCCACAAAGAATTGTTATAGGCTATAGAATGGTAATAGATTTTAGAAAATTAAACAAAGCAACTAGAAAATATCATTACCATTTGCCTTTTATTGATCAAATGCTTGAAAGATTATCTAAGCACACGCATTTTTGCTTTCTTGATGGATATTCTGGCTTTTCACAAATACCTGCTTCTCAACCTGATCAAGGAAAGACTACTTCTACTTGTCCCTTTGGAAATTATGCTTATAGACGTATGCCTTTTGGTTTATGTAATGCACCTGCTACCTTTCAAAGATGTATGACTACTATATTCTCTAACTTTTGTGAAAATATTGTTGCGGTTTTCATGGATGACTTTTCTGTTTATGGGAAGTCTTTTGATGATTGTTTAAGCAGTCTTGATTGAGTTTTTGCAGAGATGTGAACAAACAAATCTTGTCTTGAATTGGGAGAAGTGTCACTTTATGGTTAATGAAGGCATTGTCTTGGGTCATAAAATTTCTGAAAGAGGTATTGAAATGGACAAAGCCAAGGTTGATGCAATTGAGAAATGCCATGTACTAAAGATATAAAAGGTATTCGTAGTTTCTTAGGTCATACTAGCTTCTATAGGAGATTTATCAAAAACTTTTCAAAAATTTCTAAGCCTCTTACTAGTCTCTTACAGAAGGATATTCCTTTTTGTTTTTGACGATGATTGTTTAGAAGCCTTTGAAACACTTAAGAAAGCTTTAATTTCTACCCCTATTGTTCAACCACCTGATTGGAACATGCCTTTTGAAATTATGTGTGATGCTAGTGATTATATTGTTGGTGATGTTCTAGGACAAAGAGTTGATAAAAAAACTTAATGATATTCATTATGCTAGTAAAACTCTAGATAGTGCTCAAAGAAATTATGCTACTACTGAAAAAGAATTCTTAGCAGTTGTGTTTTCTTGTGATAAATTTAGACCTTATATTGTTGATTCCAAAGTAACTGTTCACACAGACCATGCTGCTATTAAGTATCTTATGGAAAAGAAAGATGCTAAACCTAGACTTATTAGATGGGTTCTCTTCTTACAAGAATTTGATTTACATATCATTGCTAGAAAAGGAGCTGAGAACCCAGTAGCTGATAATTTATCTAGTCTTAAAACTGTGCTTGATGACCCACTACCTATTGATGATAGTTTTCCCGATGAGCAGTTAGCTGCAATAAATGTTTCTCATAACACTCCTTGGTATGTTGATTATGCTAATTACATTGTTGCTAAATATTTACCACCTAGATTTACATACCAACAAAAGAAAAAAATCTTCTATGATTTAAGACATTACTTTTGGGATGACCCACACCTTTATAAAGAAGGAGTAGATGGTATTATTAGACATTGTGTGCCTGAGCATGACCAGGGACAAATCCTACAGAAATGTCACTCTGAAGCTTATGGAGGGCATCATACTGGAGATAGAACTGCTCACAAGGTACTGCAATCTGGATTTTGTTGGCCTACTCTCTTCAAGGATGCACGTAAGTTCGTATTATCTTGTGATGAATGTCGAAGAATAGGTAATATCAGTAAGCATCAAGAAATGCCTATGAATTACTCACTTGTTGTTGAACCATTTGATGTTTGGGGATTTGATTATATGGGACCTTTTCCTTCCTCTAATGGGTATACACATATTTTGGTTGTTGTTGATTATGTTACTAAATGGGTAGAAGCTATTCCAACTAGTAGTGCTGATCACAACACCTCACTTAAAATGCTTAAGGAAGTTAATTTTCCCAAGGTTTGGAGTCCCTAGATATTTAAAGACTAATGATGGTTCACACTTTTATTCATGGTGCCTTCCGTAAAATGCTTGCCAAGTATGATGTTAACCATACAGTTGCATCACCATATCACCCTTAGTCTAGTGGTCAAGTTGAACTTAGCAATAGAGAAATAAAATTAATTTTTCAAATGACTATCAATAGGTCCAGGAAGAATTGGTCTAAGAAATTAGCTTATGCACTTTGGGCTTATAGAACAGCATATAAAAATCCTATGGGTATGTCTCCTTATAAAATGGTTTATGGAAAAGCTTGTCATTTGCCTCTTGAGTTAGAACATAAAGCATTTTGGGCAATCAAAGAACTCAATTATGATTTCAAACTTGCCGGTGAAAACAGGTTATTTGATATTAGCTCTCTAGATGAATGGAGAACCGAAGCTTACGAAAATGCAAAATTATTCAAAGAAAAAGTTAAAAGATGGCATGACAAAAGAATCCAAAAGCGTGAGTTTAAAGTCGGAGAATACGTTCTTTTGTACAACTCTCGTTTCTGATTCTTTACAAGAAAACTCCTCTCAAAATGGGAAGACCCCTATGTTATCGAGGAGGTTTATCAGTCTGGAGCTATCAAAATAAATAATTCCGAAGGTACTAACCCGAAGGTTGTCAATGGGCAACGAATAAAACATTATATCTCAGGTACTCCTATTAACGTTGAAAGTAATATCATCCAAACTATGACACCGAAAGAACACATAAAAGAGTCCTTCCGGAACACTCCAGAATCGTGAAAATAAGGAGGTACGTAATAGGTAAGTAAACGGAATCCGAAAAATCTGAAAAAATATTTTTTTATCAGTTTTGGAATATTTAAGAATTTTGGAAATAAAGAAACTTCCAGGAAGCGTCCCTTGGTGGGCACAAGACACCCGGGACACCTTCCGAACTCCATTTTTCTATAGTTTGTGTGTCCCCCAAGATAAAAATCTATATATACTTACCAAACCTGTTGATTACCGTACCGTGGAGAAATCCCATATTCTCTTTTTCCTTGTTGTTTTCTGTCAGATCCCATCTACCATGGAATCTTCAAGCTCCTCCAAGGACAAGTTCTTCAAGAATGTCATCAACCCATATCTGCGGGAAGTGGTGCAGCACTGCAGTTGTAGCACCCTCAGGTCATCCAGATGCATGAGGGGGTGCTTCACCTCCGCGATGTGCCATGTCCTAAAGGGACGGGAACCGTGGAGGCCAGGCTTGAAGTTGTGGAGCTAGATATCTTTCGATGCAAGGGGATGGTGGAGCGTGGGCTCAATGCCAATCACCTCATGATCACAGACCTTTCCCGTGATCTCAAGGTGGATGGCAAGCTCATGAAGGACATCATCTTCACCCTCAACGAGCAAACCAACTTTATCCAAAGCCAGATCTATGATCTTCAAAACCAAGTCTTTGAATATGAGGCGAGGTTTAAAGGTATGAGTTTGCTGCTAGCTGCAGGACTCGTGAGACTCACTCCTCCTCTTATGATGGTGGACCACTGCCATGTAAATTCTAGGACAAGATCTCTTCTTCTCCACCACCATCACCTTTTTCACCACCAAAGGAGAACTGAGTATCAGGTATGGGCACTCCCCTTGGCTTTCGCCAAGCTTGGGGAAGGTGCCCCGGTATCGTATCATCCCACTATCTTTTTGCTTTTACTTATTTTAGTTCGATCCTTTTACTTTAGATGAATGAAAGTTTAGTTCGATCCTTTCTTCTTTGAGAGTTTTCTTAGTGATCTATCCTTGTAATCATGTGCAAGTTATATAATAAAGTTTAGTGTGAGTTTTTGCTTTCTCTACTCTCATGTTGCAAATAAAAGAAAGGAAATAAGAAAGAATAAAAGAAAGGAAATAAATCAATAAAATTATATACTAATCTTATGGTAGGTGATGGCACCACATAAGGAAAAGTATACGTAGAAATTTTTATTAAAGATTGACAAACATAGCATTAGTCAATGATGCAACTCATGAAAGAATTAATAAGGGAAGAGAAGATTCACATATAAATATACTATCCTAGAAATCTTTTGTGATTGTGAGCCCTCATCAAAATATTATATGCCAAAATTGTTGACGTTGGACAAGGAAGACAACTTAATGATTTATGTTTATTCATATTCACATATAAGTCATATTGTCATGGATCCTTTAACATGTGGTGCTTGCCCCCTGTCTTTGCTAGCCAAAAATTCCGCACTAAGTAGAGATACTACTTGTGCATCCAAAAACCCTTAAACCCAAATCTTATTTTCGAGTGTCCACCATACCTACCTAGGGATTGAGCAAGATCCCTCAAGTAAGTTGTCGTCGGTGCAAAAAGGCAATAAAAATTGCTTCTAAAAGTGTGAGATCATTTAGTGTAAGAGAAAATTGAGCGTTGCACGAAATTGTGATGGTGAAGAATAAAAGCGACAGACTGCATAATAAAGGTCGCTATCACAAGGGGCAATGTAACATGACGTTCTTTTGCACTAAGGGATTGAGCATACAAACAAATAAGTGCATGGCAACCTCTGCTTCCCTCTGTGAAGAGCCTATCTTTTACTTTTATGCAATAGTCAAAGTTTTTGTCTCTATTCCTTTTATTTTTCTTCTTTGGCAAGTGTCGTGGTTTTGTCACGGCAGATGTCCTTAGTGTCAGGACTTAATCGTGGGGCCAACGCATCTATGTGGTAGCTTGAGAGGGGTTGAACGGGACGAGAGACGCGATGTTTTACCCAGGTTCGGCCCCTCACGGTGGAGGTAAAAGCCTACATCCTGCTTCATTGATATTGATGATGATGATCATGGTACCAAGAGTGCTCTATCTCGAGAGCTATTGTCTAAACCTAACTTGTCCAACTTGTGGAACTTGTGAATCTTGTCCCCTTTTGGGGAGCCCTGCCCCACCTTATATATGTTGGAGGCCCGCGTTACATGACTAGTCCTCATTGGATTACGACTAGTCTCTTTTCTATTACAAGATGGATAGCAATCCAGGTCTTATTCAAACTGTTTAAGTCGGCCTGCTGGGCCACCTCCCGTGATGGGCCGCGGCCTACCTCCATGAGGATACCCGTGTCCCATATCCACGACAGTAGCCCCCGAACTTTTGGGTGACTCGAAGAGTCGGGCGGAAGGTCTTGATTTTGTTGATGCTTTTGTCTTCCTTGAACATGGAGCTTTTTTCCGGGTCGTTGACGTAATGGATGCCGAAATGTTGATGAAGAGATTGTCGGGTCATGAAGCGTCAACGTTGATGTTGTCGGGTTGTCCTCCCAGGCTGGATTCTGTCTCCAAGCCGGGTCTTTCTGAATTTTTTCCAACCCCAATAGCATGTATATCATCTGTAGCCCCCGAGCGTCGGGTTTGTTTAGGCCTTTAACAACCCAGGGGTCTGTGAACTTGTGTTTTGGTAACGAACAAAGTCCATTTTTTCACAAATTCTGGCTTGATAGCCCCCGAGGCTTGAGGCGACTCGAGGAGTAATCTTCAAGCTCTTTGTTCCTAAAATAAAACACATGAATGCATTACACCGTTCGTGATATATAAAACAAAATTAAATAATAATTTTGATGACTTTGTCAACTTGTGTTCAAGTTGTTAATCGTTCGACTCGACTAAGTAGGTTTTCGTGTGGACTTTTTTCATGGAATATGATATGTTCAGGGTCGACAAAGTCCATGATAGGCATCAGAGTCGATTGACAATACCGTACCCACTACTTGGTCGGTTACGAGTTGCATCTGACTTAGTAAAGAACGAACGTAAAATTATTTCGCTGATATGTACGGCACCCATGTTTGAATTGTGCATCATGGCAAATAGTCCTCTTTGGTAACCTTACGACTCAACTTTATGAGAAGAAATTATAGCCCCTGAGATTAACTCAAAGGTGCCGGATATATATAATTGACTGGAAAAATGAAATTTAAATATCAAAGTGACTTAGCTTGTTTTTATGATGTGGCATAAGCCAGCGGACCGTTGGGGTCGACGAGGCAATGGAAATGGCAGGCTGGCGAAGGCAACTCGACGGAGACGGGCCTAGATGGCGTGGCGATTCACGACAAGCCGTGAGCATTAGTGGAGTTTTCCCGGGCTCATGCTTTCTGCTCTTAATTGCACCTTCAGTCAAGGTAATGGACCTTCTCAATAATATGAACTTCATATCTCCAGTACTCATCATGTTGAACGCAACTTATCCTTTGTTTAAGGGTCAAGACCTTTTGAGGTTTTCTTCGAGGCCTGACTCTGTATGATTCCCTTTTTCAATTTGCTCAAATGCTGGGGCAGCTTGCAGGACACAGAGGCGGCAGCGGCGGCCCGCAGTTGGTGATGTGAGGCTGGCGCGGCGATAGCGGGTCACAACGGTGCCGCGTGGTGAATGTAGCAAGCCTCTCCTGGGGAACAACTTGAGGAAGCCCCGGGGAAGCAGAACGAAACGGCCATAACGGCGGCTCTGTCACATCCATACTTTATACTAATTGAAGCCTTGTTATAGTACTTGATACTAGCACCAATACCGTACGCGGCGCTGCCACATCCATGTACTGCTATTGTTGTAGCTTTGTGCTTCGATCTGTCCTAGCGGTCTGGCCTTCCCAGACGTTGCCGCATCTCTACTTCTCTTTTTTCTATGGAGGAAAACAATAGCAATTCAGCAGCAGATCTATAGAACTTTTCCATCTCGATTGCCTAGCTTGGAAAGTTAACCTTTTTTTCAGAACAGACAGGGCATGGTTCTTCACACGAACGAAGAAAGGAAGCCAACGCTGTTGGCCGCGGCGTGACAAGGCCATGGCGGCAAAGGCAGTCTGGCTTGAGGCGGATACAGGTCGGAAGCAGAGGCGAATCGCCTCGACGGGGCGGTGATGCGGGTTGCCGCACCGGCGCAACTTGCAGGCGGAGACAGGCGGCTCGGAGGTACACTGGTGTGAGCGGATCGAGGCCGGTGTTGGTCTAGTTGCCGGCAGCTTGATGTGTGGGTGCCAGCGTTTTGCAAAGGCAACGATTACCAAAATTGCTGGGTTTATGATTACCAAAATTTCCGGGTTATAAATAGATGATGCCGAGTCATAATTGTCGCCAACGCATCTATGTGGTAGCTTGAGAGGGGTTGAACGGGACGAGAGACGCGATGTTTTACCCAGGTTCGGCCCCTCACGGTGGAGGTAAAAGCCTACATCCTGCTTCATTGATATTGATGATGATGATCACGGTTACAAGAGTGCTCTATCTCGAGAGCTATTGTCTAAACCTAACTTGTCCAACTTGTGGAACTTGTGAATCTTGTCCCCTTTTGGGGAGCCCTGCCCCTCCTTATATATGTTGAAGGGGCGGGTTACATGACTAGTCCTAGTTGGATTAGGACTAGTCTCTTTTCTATTACAAGACGGATAGCAATCCAGGTCTTATTCAAACTGTTTAAGTCGGCCTGCTGGGCCACCTCCCGTGATGGGCCGCGGCCTACCTCCATGAGGATACCCGTGTCCCATATCCACGACAGCAAGCATTATGTGGTGAGGAAGGATCTAGGCACATATGTGCAGTTGAATATGGGTGGCATGAGTTACTATTGTTGACATCACCCTTGAGGTGAGTATGTTGGGAGGCGAAACCATAAGCCCCTATCTTTCTATGTGTACTTGGTGAGTGTTAGCAATCATAGAAGACTATATGATGGTTGAGTATGTGGGCTTTCCTAAAGGCTCCGACACGTGACCCTTCCTGAAAATATGATGAATTGTAGTTGCAAAGTTGACTGAGAACATAGTTTGTTGGTTTCTAATAGAGTTTTTGCTTTATACTTCGATTGTGTGATGAACTATTACTTATTCATGAGAAGTATATGATGACAGTCCTATGTTTAATTTTGTTGTTGTTATAATAATCAACATGATGCTTCTATGTCCAAATTTTGTTTTTATAGACACCTCTCTCTCAAAGCATGTGGACATGTTTTTCAATTTCGGTTTTCGCTTGAGGACAAGCGAGGTCTAAGCTTGGGGGAGTTGATACATCCATTTTGCATCATGTTTTCTTACTGTTATTTATAATGTTTTTATCCATAATAATGCTTTTTGGATTAATTCTAATGTCTTTTCTCTCATAATATACAAGGTACACACCAAGAGGGAGAATTCTGGCAGCTGGAAATTTGGACCTGGAAAAGCTACGTCAGGCCACCTATTCTCACAACTCCAAACAAGCTGAAACTTCACCGAAATTTTTTATGGATTAATTAAGAATTATTAGAGCAAATAACTAATAGAGGGGGGCCATCAGGTGGGCACAACCCACCTGGGCACGCCATGGATCCCAGGCGCGCCCTGGTGGGTTGTGCCCTCCTCGGCCCACCTCCACTGCCCATCTTTTGGTATATAAGTCATTTTGACCTAGAAAAAAATAAAGACAGGACCTTCAGGACGAAGCGCCGCCGCCTCGAGGCGGAACTAGGGCAGGAGCACTTTTGCCCTCCGGTGGAGCGATTCCACCGGGGGAACTTCCCTCTCGGAGGGGGAAATCATCATCATCATCATCATCACCAACAACTCTCCCATCTTGGGGAGGGAAATCTCCATCAACATATTCAACAACACCATCTCCTCTCAAACCCTAGTTCATCTCTTGTGTTCAATCTTATTACCGGAACTATAGATAGGTACTTGTGGGTGACTAGTAGTGTTGATTACATCTTGTAGTTGATTACTATATGGTTTATTTGGTGGAAGATTATATGTTCATATCCAATATGCTATCTAATACCACTCTGATCATGAGCATGTTTATCATTTGTGAGTAGTTACCTTTGTTCTTGAGGTCACGGGAGAAATCATGTTGCAAGTAATCATGTGAATTTGATATGTGTTCGATATTTTGATAGTATGTATGTTGTGATCCCCTTGGTGGTGTCATGTGAACGTCAACTACATGACACTTCACCATATTTGGGCATGTGGGAATGCATTGTGGAGTAGCAATTATATGATGGGTTGTGAGAGTGACAGAAGCATAAACCCCAGTTTATGCGCTATTCCGTAAGGGACCGATTCGATCCAAAAGTTTAATGCTATGGTTAGAATTTATTCTTAATACTTTTCTCGTAGTTGCTGATGCTTGTGGGGGGGGGGGTTAATCATAAGTAGGAGGTTTGTTCAAGTAAGAACAACACCTAAGCACCGGTCCACCCACATATCAAATTATCAAAGTAGCGAACACGAATTAAACCAACATGATGAAAGTGAATAGATGAAATTCCCGTGTACCCTCAAGAACGTTTTGCTTATCATAAGAGACCGTTTTGGCCTGTCATTTGCCTCAAAAGGATTGGGCTACCTTGCTGCACTTTTGTTACTATTATTGTTACTTGCTCGTTACAAATTATCTTGCTATCAAACTACTCTTCTACTTACAATTTCAGCACTTGCAGACATTACCTTACTGAAAACTACTTGTCATTTCCTTCTACTCCTCGTTGGGTTCGACACTCTTACTTATCTAAAAGAGATAGAATTGATCCCCTATACTTGTGGGTCATCAGCCGCCTAGGTTTATGCGCAATATCGCTGGGTGGCGGGAAACAGGTGAGGAAATGGCGGGAAACGGTGGCTTGTTCATAAAACGCCATCAATTAATGGAAACTTAGCATAGAAGGAACATCAAGCTAGCACAAGAAGTAGATGATGATCAGATGAACACGGACCACACTAGGGAACCTGTCGGTGATGAATTCATCAATCTCAAACGGTTGAATACTAGCAAGCATTTTCCCACAACACACACGGCTTATTCCATCACAAACAGGTCAGATGGATCAACTGTATGCCACGTATCACACATTGTCAAAAAGTAATGCGGTAGACCTTCTTTAACATGTGTTAAAAAAACAAGGACCTCGAGGTTAAATTAACTCATGGGATGGGTCGTATCAGTCATTTAATTTTACCAATATGACCCATCCTATCAGTTAATTTAACATCAACACAACTTCCCGTCCAGTCACCCATATGATGGCTGCTCCAGCCTAAGCACACTTAACTTGACAGTTCTCTTACATGAGCTACCGGTGGAACAACTAGTCCTTGCTGATATAGGATGCCTCTTCGTGTCCTTATGGCGTATTCGAATGACCGCCCATCCCCCAATGGCCAATAGATGTTGTGTGGACAGAGCATATCACATACGTCTTATTAGAAGCAATCGTCTATGTTAATATCGGTCTTTGCACACATTTCTGATTACAGACTTGTTTGCCGCGTATCACACACATCTTGATATATTGAACCGTTTCTGTTATCTTGTCTCAATGCAAACAGTTCATCCGAGTGAATCGCATGCCGTATATCGCACACACCTTGATCTGGCTGACCATTTCTTTTGTGTTGCCTAATCACAAACAGTTCATCCGAGTGAACCGTATGCTGTATATCGCACACACCTTCATCTGGCTGCCCATTTCTTTTGTTCCTCCTCATCACAAACAGTTAATTGAACCGAATCATATGCCCTGCATCGCACACGCAACTAAAATCTGAAACGTGTTTAATGTGTCCTCCATCACAAATGTTTTGCACCTTTTTAACGGTTTTTACACCACCGTTTGCGATTATTGCATCGCACATAGTTTCGTCGAAGGGTCTCTGATCGTACTGTCACGTTAGCAGCATCATGCAGTAGTGTGTTCCTGAAGAGGACGAAGGATGGACGGTCCATCATCCACAGGCACTGGCCTAAACTTACAAAGACCTTCAACATTAATGAAGGCTCAATATTCGCCTTCTGCTTCAGCAGTTTTCCAAATGAGATACATCTGTCTATGTACCGTATATGATGCTAATTTCGAAAGGTTATAGATGTTGCATGTGAAACTTGGTGCTGTTGTAGTTGTGTAATGGGGTAGCTGAGTGCTGAAGCTATATGATGTTGTACTCTGATGTATTTCAATTATGTAAATGAAATATATTGTGTGCTTAATATGAAATGTCAATTATATTAATAAATGGATTATTAATAATCGGATAATTAGTCTGCTAATTGGGTTTTTCTATTGCAAACGGTTATGGAGAAAACACCTTGTGTGATGTATTCAATAACGCACAGAATTTCTAGTAATAAACCGTGTTAGATTAATGAACAATCACACACGATATCCTCTTGAAAACAGTTTGCATTAGGCCACCTGGCGCAAACATTTACCACATAAAAACCGTTTGTGATGGACAGCCTTTGCCACACAGTTTCTTCTACGCACCGTGTGTGATGCATTCAATAACGCAAACGATAAAATTGTTAATATCGTGTGCAATGGAAAGGCTATCACAAACGATTTAACGGGGAAAATTGTGTGTGATGTACTTGTGAACGGAAACGTTTTCCTTGGAACGACTGTGTGGGATGTACATACGAACGGAAACATTTAGCAGGGACTGACTGTGTGGGATGTACTTGCGACCAGAAACAATTTCGCTTGTATAGTTGTATTTTTTAGCTCTACTATATGTATTTCCGTATTTCAGTGCTCGCTGGTCGCACACGACCTCATTTTGCCGAGCGTGTGTGCCAGGAGGGAATATCCCCGACGGTTTTTGGGTCGTGTGGGAAGGACCCCCTATCGCCGTCACTCACTAGGCGACGGTTCCAAATGCCATCGTGGAAAGGGGTTAAAAACCATTTGTATAGCACCTCGTTGTACTAGTGATAACTGCCTCTCGTCAGGTGCCTTGGTGGTAGGGTTAACGGTAGTCACCGACATCTGGTGGGTGGGGCTGACGTGGACTTACATCGTACCGCCAGACATACAGGCTGTAGGTAGGTAAACCCTACCGCCAACTAGCTGATGGTAGGGTGGACCCTCCCCCCCTTAGAAACCCTAAAAACCGTACTATATTTGTGGAGGTGAAAAATTACGCGGTAGGTAGTGCAATCCTACCACCGTCAACCATGGCGGTAGGCGGGTATACGTATTGTATCTGAAACTTAATATTTTGTTGCGGTAGGGTGTGCAACCCTACTGCCAGGGACTATGGCAGTAGGGTCTTCTCTCATTTAAATTTTGATTTTATTTGTACAAAACTTGATCATTCAATTCAAAAATGTCATCACACGGTAATATAGTTTGCAAATCAAAATTAGGACCTCACACATCATAATATGCATCACACATCAAAAGAAAGGATAGTTCAACATATCAAACATAACAAATAGGTTTACATGTCCAACATAGCAAATAGTTTAGCAAATCAACGATAGCAAGTAGTTCAACATAACCAATAAGTTCTCGTTCACAGCTCAACACAAAGCAAATAGTTCTATCACTAATTCTTCCTCCCCCTCTTGCCGATGCACTCCTCATTTCTCTTTGAGTGAGTCTCTTGCGTTGTTGTTGCACGACGAGGACGCTGAAACGGGGATGGACACTTCCATTGCTTTTTTGGTTGTTTCCCCCTTTTGTCATGGGTTGGCTGAGTAGGTGGAGGTTTGTCATCCTTGTCGTACTCCTCCTCGCCACCCTCTTCCTCTTCTCCATTAGCTTGGTCCTCATCCTCTTCTTTCTCATCTTTCTCGTCCTCCTCAACATGGTGAGACGATGAGGCGACATCACTAGAGTAAGCTCTGCTGGCATGGCTCGATTAAGCGACGGTATGTGTCGGCGGTCTAGGAACATGCACATCAACTGAGCTAGCGCACCCAAGCATGCTGACTAGCTCGCGACAACATTTCATGAACTTCTGCAATAACAAATAAATAAAAACATGATATGGATCAAGTTTATGGTTATGGATCTAGTAGTGATAAATATTATACTAGATTATGGCTAGGCTCAAAGTACGTGACAAAGACATGATACGGACCAAAGTTATGTTTACTCGAACATATGGCTATGGCTAGGGTCAAACTTAACTTCGTCACTTCCTTCAGCCTGCTTTCATATTCCACCATCTTGGGGTCATTAAGTAGCGCATTCAAGCCATCAAAAATGATTTTGTTTAGCTCGGAAGCCTGCAAATGTCAGCATCACGAATAAGTTAGTGTCAATGACTAAAGTAGATTCTCCTTGAAATGTCGGCGCCAAAAAATTGAACACAACTTACCACTCTATTCATTAGGAGTGCATACTCCCTAAATTCACCGAGGGACTCTCTGATATTGGCATTGTAGGCTTGTTCCTCGGGGTCATCCGACGATAGTGATGCAATATCCGCTGCCGCCCACTGTGGCCTTAGGCGCACATGATACTTTACATCATCATCATACCAACTCATATGTCGGACGGTCACGTCCCAGTCAACCACCCTCTTCTCCCCATCTTTGAGATACCTCCTCTCGTCCCACACTTGCATGTAGGTCGCGTGCTCTTTTCCATAATCGTATATCTCCTGAAAATTCTTTCTACTCTTCCTGCAAGTCATAAGAAACAATAAAACATAAAAAATCATAAAAGCAACAAACCATACAAATGCATAATAGAGATTAATGCCCTCACCAGTGAAGTTCGAAACCACCAGTATCATAATCCTTCTTGTTGGGGAATGTAGCATGCAATTTCAAAAAAAAATCCTACGATCACGCAAGATCTATCCAGGAGATGCATAGCAACGAGAGGGGGAGAGTGTGTCCACGTACCCTCGTAGACCGAAAGCAGAAGCGTTAGGTTAACGCGGTTGATGTAGTCGAACGTCTTCACGATCCAACTGATCTAGTACCGAACGTACGGCACCTCCGAGTTTAGCACACATTCAGCTCGATGACGTCCCCCCAACTCTTGATCCAGCAGAGGGTCGAGGGAGAGTTTCGTCAGCACGATGGTGTGGTGATGGTGATGGTGATGTGATCCGCGCAGGGCTTCGCCTAAGCACTATGATGCTATGACCGGAGGAGTAAACTGTGGAGGGGGGCACCTCACAAGGCTAAGAGAATATCTGTTGTGCTTTGGGGTGCCCCCTTCCCCCGTATATAAAGGAGGAGAGGAGGAGGCCGGCCACCAGGGGCGCGCAAAGGAGAGGGGAGTCCTACTAGGACTCCAGTACTAGTAGGATTCGCCCCCCGCCCCTTTTTTCCTTCTCACGGAGGGGGAAAGAGGGAAGGGAGAGGGAAGAGGAAAAGGAAAGGGGGAGCCCCCCTCCCCTAGTCCAATTCAGACTCCATATTGGCAGGGGGGCACGACCACCCCTTGTGGGCTGCCTCCCGTCTCCCCTATGGCCCATGTAGGCCCATTACTTTCCTCGGGGGGTTCCGGTAACCCCTCGGTACTCCGATAAATATCCGAAACGTCCCGAAACCATTCTGGTGTCCAAATACTATCGTCCAATATATCGATCTTTACCTCTCGACCATTTCGAGACTCTTCATCACGTCCGTGATCTCATCCGGAACTCTGAACAATCTCCGGTCACCGAAACACATAACTCATAATACAAATCATCATCGAACGTTAAGCATGCGGACCCTACAGGTTCGAGAACTATGTAGACATGATCGAGACACGTCTCCGATCAATAACCAACAGCGAAACCTCGATGCTCATATTGGTTCCTACATATTCTACAAAGATCTTTATCGGTCAAACCGCAATAACAACATACGTTATTCCCTTTGTCATCGGTATGTTACTTTCCCAAGATTCGATCGTCGGTATTCTTATACCTAGTTCAATCTCGTTACCGTCAAGTCTCTTTACTCGTTTCATAATGCATCATCCCATAACTAACTCATTAGTCACATTGCTTGCAAGGCTTATAGTGATGTGCATTACCGAGAGGGCCCAGAGATACCTCTCCGATACTCGATGTGACAAATCCTAATCTCGATCTATGACAACCCAACAAACACCTTCGGACACACATGTAGAGCATCTTTATAATCACCCAGTTACATTGTGACGTTTGATAGCACACAAGGTGTTCCTCCGGTATTTGGGAGTTGCATATTCTCATAGTCAGAGGAATATGTATAAGTCATGAATAAAGCAATAGCAATAAAACTTAATGATCATTATGCTAAGCTAATGGATGGGTCTTGTCCATCACATCATTCTCCTAATGATGTGATCCCACTTATCAAATGACAACACATGTCTATGGTCAAGAAACTTAACCAGCTTTGATTAACGAGCTAGTCAAGTAGAGCCATACTAGGGACACTATGTTTTGTCTATGTATTCACTCATGTATCAAGTTTTTGGTTAATACAATTCTAGCATGAATAATAAACATCTACCATGATATAAGGAAATATGAATAATAACTTCATTATTGCCTCTAGGGCATATTTCCTTCAGTCTCCAACTTGCACTAGAGTCAATAATCTAGATTACATTGTAATGATTCTAACACACATGGAGTCTTGGTGATGATCATGTTTTGCTCGTGGAAGAGGCTTAGTCAACGAGTCTACAACATTCAGATCTGTATGTATTTTGCAAATCTCTATGTCTCCCTCCTTGACCTGATTGCAGATGGAGTTGAAGTGTCTCTTGATGTGTTTGGTTCTCTTGTGAAATCTGGATTCCTTCGCTAAGGCAATTGCTCCAGTATTGTCACAAAATATTTTCATTGGACCCGATGCTCTAGATATTACACCTAGATCGGATATGAACTTCTTCATCCAGACTCCTTCATTTGCTGCTTCCGAAGCAGCTATGTACTCTGCTTCACACGTAGATCCCACCACGACGCTCTGCTTGGAACTTGAAAAAATCGATATGGTTGACTAGAGGGGGTGAATAGGCAACTAACAATTTTTTAACTTTTCTTTACCAAATTAAACGTTGCATCAAAGTAGGTTTTCTACACATGCAACTAGGTGAGCAACCTATATGATGCAACAACAACAAGCACACAAGCAAGCAAAGGAAATAACACAAGTAAGCTTGCACAAGTAAAGGTACGAGATAACCAAGAGTGGAGCCGGTGGAGACGAGGATGTGTTACCGAAGTTCCTTCCTTTTGAGGGGAAGTACGTTTCCGTTGGAGCAGTGTGGAGGCACAATGCTCCCCAAGAAGCAACCAGGGCCACCGTATTCTCCTCACGCCCTCACACAATGCGAGGTGTCATGATTCCACTATTGGTGCCCTTGGAGGCGGCGACCGGACATTTACAAACAAGGTTGGGGCAATCTCCACAACTTAATCGGAGGCTCCCAACAACACCATGAAGCTTCACCACAATGGAATATGGCTCCGTGGTGACCTCAACCGTCTAGGGTGCTCAAACACCCAAGAGTAACAAGATCCGCTAGGGATTAGTGGGGGAATCAAATTTCTCTTGGTGGAAGTGTAGATTGGGGCCTTCTCAACCAATCCCGAGAAAATCAACAAGTTTGATTGGCTAGGGAGAGAGATCGGGCGAGAATGGAGCTTGGAGTATTAATGGAGCTTTTGGGGGAAGAGGTAAGTCAATGAAGAAGAAGAGGACCCCCTTTTATACAAGGGGAAACCATCCAACCGTTACCCCCAAAACAGCCCCGCAGAGGGCGGTACTACCGCAGGGGGCAGCGGTACTACCGCTGGGACTGCGGTACTACCGCTCCCCACGCGGTACTGCCATTCGGACCCCTGCGTGGTACTACCGCGGTGGTAGGGCGGTACTACCGCTCTCGAGCAGCACTATCGCATCTACTGCCGCTGCTTAGTGTCGCACAATCCGACACGAGAGGCAACCCCCTCGAATCAACGCGGTAGGAGCCCGGTGCCGCAGCGGTACTACGGCTGAGGACCCATAGGCGGTACTACCGCTGTCGAGCGGTACTGCCGCTTGTGGCTCTTGAGTGGTACTACTGCTGGGGACCGCGGTACTTCTGTGGGACCCAAAACAAGCACAAGGAATCGGAATGAGCTCTCCATTGAAGCGGAAAGGCTCAGAGAGTGCGAAAAGGATGTGTACGTGTTGATTCCACCCAAGCCTTACCAAAGCGGACCCCCTCTTGATAGTACGGTGCCTCCTACGAAACTAGTCCACCAAAATAGAAACGAAAGAGCTACACCGTCTTGAATAACACTCCGAGGGGAAAGAAATCGTCTCGTGCCAAAGGATGAAACCCTGAAATGCTCAAAGCACACAATTAGTTCGCAAACATGTTGTCATCAATCACCAAAACTATATCGAGAGAGATATGCCTTAACAATCTCCCCCTTTTTGGTGGATTGATGACAACCAGGGATTTGCACAAACATAAGACATGAAAGTAAAGAAACTTAGAACTACAAAATATAGATGGGCTCCCCCTGAATGTGTGCACCTAGTTAGTAGTGCCTTTGGAATGCAAGACACACACACATTAGGATCAACACTCCCCCTATATTTTATAGTCCAACAATCTAAGCATAGGACACAAGAGAGCAGGGTATATAACAGGATAAGCATGCAACTCATAAGATACCAAAGTACTAGATATACATAGATAATGATAAGATAAAGATAAGGTAGCATATGTCTCACACCATATGTCTGGGACTAAGGTCTCACTGGCACAAAACCAAACAAAGCAAATGGAGAGAAAACACAAAACACAACGACACCACAAACCACAAAGACACACTTGCAACTAGGCAATGACACAAATCCCTAAACTCTCTCCCCCTTTGGCATCAAGACACCAAAAGGGCAAAGAGCGTTGCTACGGCTCTGGGTGATAGCAAGCAGAGGATCTCGAACATCACATCTCAGCAGGATTGTTTGCACCGCCGTCATCGGTCGGAAACTGCTTGGCGTCTGAATCGGTCCACCGGCAATGTTGCTGAACCCACTCCTCCTCATCAGTGATCCTCTCCTCAGATCCGCTGTTAACAGTGGCACCCAACTGTCGCATGAGCTCCTTGTGACGTCTGCGGGCCTTCTTCTTAGAGGCATGAGACATGTACTGGCCATGAGACTCCATGCAGAAAATTTTCTTCATCTTGCGCTTAATCCTCTTAGCCCATGAGGGCTCCACACCGGAGGGCTCACAGTCATCATCTTGTCGGCCTCAGCCTCGTCCTCGGTCTCCATGTCAGCCTCAGAAGGTGTACCACCACATTGAGGGGCCTGGGTGCCCCAATTGTCCTTCTTCCTCAGACGCTTGATCTCATGAGAAATCAACTCTCCAGTTTCAAGCGCAGCCCTGGGATAGTGATCTGCCCAGGCCTTCTCAATGATCAGCATGATGAAAGGACCATAGATTGGGCACTTGCGCTCAGAAATGGAAGAAAGAAGTTCATACCACATAACATGAGAAATGTCCAGGGACTCTCCAGTGTTTGCTTCCTTCTCATGCTGGCAGAAAAGAAGCATGTCCACGAGATAGGAGTGGACCATATCCAGATTCCCAATGCGAGAGAAAAGAGTCTCTCGGAAGACGCGCTAAAGGATGTCCAGAAAGGCAGGCAGCTCATAGGTTACCTTTTTAGTCTTGGGGTTAACCTTCTATGAACAGTAGGGCCAGAGGGCTTGCTTGTGAGTGGAGGTGACATTGCGGTGAGGGCGGAAGCCGACTAGATTCTCAAGCCCGAGATCTTCTACCCCAAGTAACTCCATGAAGGCCTTCCACTTGACAGTGAACACCCTGCCATTCGTCATCCAAGTCAGAGTCCTTTCTTCATCAGTTCCAAGATGGACAGTGGCATAGAATTGACATATCAAATCTGCATCAAAGTCCTTGTTGAACTGCATGATTCTGGGAATGTTCAACTGAGAGCACATCTGAAGGGCTTCGCCAAAGTACTCAGGGTCCTTTTCCATAGTATCAGTGTCGATGGAACAAACATCAACATAGTGATTCTTCTTAGCCTTGATCACATCGAAGAAGATGGCGAACTGAAAGCGGTTCCAGAACGGGCGGTTGAGCAAAGTGGGATCTTGGTCTTCCTCATAGGGGTTGCGGCGACGCCTTGCCCAAAATTCCTTGGTGGACATCTCAGACACAGTCTTTCCCTTTGGCTTCTTGGTTGATCTCTTCGTGAGCTGAGGTGGTGGTGGAGCACTTTAGGAAGCACCCGCTGGCGGCGGTGGAGCACTTGAGGAACCACCTGCTGACTTAGATGTGCGGTAGCGCTTTGATGTTGCACGACCGGGGTTGACACGGTGGACCTGCTGCTCAGGATGATCATCACTTGGAACCAAACACACGACCAGAAGAAACAACACGAAAGAAAGAGCATAAGCCACCAAACAAAACAACATGGATCAAAATGTGGTAGGAAATGATGGAACTGGGCATCTAGCGGTAGTACCGCGACCCAACCGCAGCAGTACTGCTCGCGCGGTAGTACCGCTCAAGATGGGCGGTAGTACCGCTCAAGACAGGGAACGGCGGTTCCCTACTGCCTTGGATAGATCCGGCACTACCGGAGCTGCCAAATTCAAAAATAATCCTACCAAACATCAATCCAAAGGGCCTAGAAGCCATCTCCATTCCACTCAAGCCTCGACTTAGCCAGAAGACGAGAAAAACAATGCCTATTGCCCCTAAAAACTAGATGCAAGATCTAGGCAAGGAGAGAACGGGAGCGGGGGCAAGAGCGACATCCATGGCTAGAGGATGTGGTGGGGATCGACTCCACCGGAGGAAATGGAGAGGGACGGCACAAAAACGGCGGCCGACTGAGGCCCTCCTACGGCGAGACGTCGCTGGAGCGATGAGGAAGACAAGCGAGTGGGGGCGAATGGGTATGGGGGAGAAAACAACTCCCCCTGCCCCAACATTACTCCCATCGCCCGCCCCGCAGCGGTAGTACCGCTGGGGTGGGCGGTAGTACCGCTTGATGCTTATCAGCGGTAGTACTGTGCATGCAGCGGTAGTACTGGTCAGCCGCAAAAGGACAGGCCAAAAGGCTTAGCTCAAGAAAAGAAACCGAGACGAAAGCGAGAACAAACACACACACAAAACCAACAAAAAGAACGAAAAACGCACACCTTTCCAAGAGAGGGCGGTGGCTGAGGCCACCTATCTTTGAGTGCAGAGGTATGGCGCCGCGAAGATTTTAACCTTGGTCCCATGACCAACACTCATCTTTGAAGCACAAGTACCATAAAAATGGCTAATGTGAAAGAGTTTGACTAATTTATGCATTATGGGGGGAGGGAAAGTTCATTGAGATAACAACACTCCCCCTATGTCCATGCCTACACCTAAACTAGACAACAAGTTGAGTGTGGAGGGGTGTGCAAGGGTTCAAGTCACATTGCTCGAATCAATGATATTTAGCTCATGCCTTAACTCGCGAAATCTTGCTTCATCTAGGAGCTTCGTGAAGATATCCACAAGGTTATCAAGAGTGTTGACATAGTTGAGCTCGATCTCCCCTCGCCTTATATGATCCCGGATGAAGTGATACCGGATCTCAATATGCTTTGTCTTGAAGTGTTGCACCGGGTTGAGAGAAATCTTGATTGCACTTTCACTGTCACACCAAAGAGGCACTTTGTCACAAATGACACCGTAATCCTTCAAAGTTTGCCTCATCCATAAAAGTTGTGCACAACAACTACCGGCAGCCACATACTCCGCATTCGTGGACGAGAGAGACACGCAACTTTGCTTCTTGGAAGACCAACTCACCAAAGAGCAACCAAGAAATTGGCACCCTCCGGAAGTGGACTTCCTATCCACTTTGTCTCCCACCCAATCCGAGTCCGAATAACCTACAAGCTTGAAGTTTGCTCCTCTTGGGTACCATAAGCCAAAGTTTGGGGTATGAGCCAAATATCGAAAGATTCGCTTGACCGCCACAAAGTGACTTTCCTTAGGTGCGGCTTGAAACCATGCACAAATTCCCACACTCAACATGATATCCGATCTAGATGCACAAAGGTAAAGCAAGGAGCCAATCATGGAGCGATATACCTTTTGATCCACCGCTTTACCATTGGGATCAATGTCAAGTTGGCACTTAGTGGGCATGGGAGTGGAAGCCGGCTTGACATCACTTAGCTTGAATATCTTAAGCATGTCTTGAGTGTATTTGGCTTGGTTGATGAAGGTTCCTTCTCTCCTTTGCTTCACTTCGAACCCGAGAAAGAACTTCAACTCTCCCATGGAAGACATCTCGAACTTTGAGGCCATGAGAGCGGCAAATTCCTCATTGAAAGATTTGTTAGGGGAACCAAAGATAATATCATCAACATATAATTGGCACACAAACAACTCCCCTTTGACCTTATTAGTAAAAAGAGTGGGGTCGATTAGCCCAACTTCAAAACCACAGTCTTGTAACAACTCGGTAAGGTGGTCATACCACGCACGTGGGGCTTGTTTAAGGCCATAGAGTGCCTTATCGAGTTGATACACATGATCGGAAAAGTAGGGATCCTTGAACCCGGGGGGTTGCTTGACATATACCAATTCATTAATAGGACCATTAAGAAAAGCACTCTTCACATCAATTTGTTGTAACTTAAAGTTATGCTAAGAAGCATATGCAATCAACATGCGAATGGATTCAAGACGAGCAACGGGAGCAAAGGTTTCACCATAGTCTATACCCTCGACTTGGGAGTAGCCTTGTGCTACCAAACGAGCCTTGTTGCAAATGATAATCCCATGAGCATCTTGCTTGTTCTTGAATATCCACTTGGTTCCAATGACATTGTGGTTCCCCATTGGCCTTGGCACCAATCTCCACACTTTGTTGCGTTCGAAGTTGTTGAGTTCTTCATGCATGGCATTGAGCCAATCCGGATCTTCAAGCGCCTCATAGACCTTTTGGGGTTCAAAATAGTTTGCTAATTGTCTACGAGTGCTTACCCCCTTTCTTAATCTTCCAAGCACATTTGTCATGAGATGATCCTTGGTGGAGAGCTTGGAAGCAATCTTGGCGGCACGACGCTCCAATTCCTCCTCGGGGGTGAGACGAGGAGTGGTCACTTGATCATCTTGAGCGCCATCTTGAGCTTATTGTTGATCTCGAGGAAGCTCTTGATCTTGAACTTGCTCGGAGGAGAGAACTTGACCTTGGGCATCACTTGATGTTACAACACCATCTTGAGATTGACCTTGCCCTTGGTCTTGTTCTTGAGGTTGAGGACCTTCACTTTGTTCTTCGGAAGCGTGTGGGCCTTGGGTTGGTGATGGCTCCACTTGAGTGGAGCATTGTCCTTCTCCTTCGGCCAAAAGGGGTTCCTCAATGGGTAAGATAAAGCCAACACCCATTCTTCTTATGGCTTGGGGAGGAATTTCATCACCTGCATCACAAGTGCCACTTTGCTCCACTTGGGAGCCATTATTCTCATCAAACTCCACGTTACACGTTTCCTCAATAAGTCCCGTGGACTTATTGAGAACACGGTAAGCATGAGAGTTTGTAGCATAACCAACAAATATGCCCTCATAAGCTCTAGCCTAAAATTTAGACAAACGGACACCTTTCTTGAGAATGAAACACTTACACCCAAACACCCGGAAGTACTTGAGGTTGGGCTTGTTACCGGTGAGTATCTCATATGGAGTCTTGTTCAAGCCTTTGCGGAGGTAGAGCCGATTAGATGCATGACACACGGTGTTGATGGCTTCGGCCCAAAAGTTGTAGGGAGACTTGAACTCCGCCATCATGGTCCTTGCCGCATCCATCAACGTCCGGTTCTTCCTCTCCGCTACACCATTTTGTTGAGGGGTATAAGGTGCGGAATATTGATGCTTGATTCCCTCATCACTCAAAAACTCATCCAAGGTGTAGTTCTTGAACTCGGAGCCGTTGTCACTTCTTATCGTCAAGATCTTTGGATTGTGTTGTCGTTGAGCTTCATTTGCAAAGTCGATGACGGTTTGTTGGGTCTCGCTCTTCCTCTTGAAGAAGTATACCCAAGTGTATCTTGAATAGTCATCCACAATCACCAAGCAATACTTTCTACCTCCAAGACTATCAAAGGATGGAGGCCCAAAGAGATCCAAATGTAGGAGCTCCAAAGGCCTCTTCGAGTAAATGATAGTCGTGGGAGGGTGAGCTGTCTCATGTAGCTTGTCTTCGATACAAGCACTGCAAGCACGATCTTTAGCAAAACTAACATTTGTTAGTCCACGGACATGGTCCCCCTTGAGAAGACTTTGCAAAGATCTCATATTGACATGGGCAAGACGGCGATGCCAAAGCCATCCCACGTTAACTTTAGCCATTAGGCATGTCGCGGTCTTAGTGAGTCGCTCCGAAAAGTTGATCACATAGAGACCGTTTTTGACATGCCCAACAAAGGCTACTTTAAGAGTCTTGCTCCACAAGAGGGCCACGGTATCAACATCAAAGAAAGTGGCAAAACCTATGAGTGCTAGTTGACGAACGGAAAGTAAATTGTATGCAAGGGACTCAACAAGCATGACCTTCTCGATCGTAAGATCATGAGAAATGACAACCTTGCCGAGTCCCAATACCTTAGAGGATGAGGCGTCACCCCACTCGACATTGGTGGGCATGGATGGAATCTTTTGCATGTCCACCACCAAGTCCTTGCTTCTGGTCATATGATTAGTAGCTCCACTATCGAGCAACCATGAACCCCCACCGGAAGCAAACACCTACAAGAGATCAATGCTTGGTTTTAGGTACCCATTTTGTAATGGGTTCTTTGATGTTAGTAACATGGGTCTTAGGAACGCAAATAGACCATTCAATGTACTCATAAGGAGAACCAACAAATTTGACATAAACATGCCCATCTCTAGCACAGCACAACACATAAGAAGGGTTAAAGTCACCGGCTTTGTTGGGAAGGGAAGCGTTGCCCTTCTTGGCATCACTACCCCTCACGGTGTTCTCTCCTTCTCCTTAGTAGCACCCTCTCCCTCCTTCACAAAGGTTTGCTTGAGAGGAGGAGGTCATTTGGCCTTGTCATTCTTCTTCTTGTTCTTGGACTTGGGCACGTACCCAATCCCTTCCTTGGCCACAACTCCCTTTTGGTTGGTCAAAAGGTCGTTGAGGTTCTTCTCGCCTTGTATGCAAGACACAAGACCTTTCTCTCAAGTTGCACCTTTAACTTAGCGTTCTCCTCAACAAGATGCACATGCTCACTACATGGGTCTGATACCAATTGAAAGGATCGATATGGTTGACTAGAGGGGGGTGAATAGGCAACTAACAATTTTTTAACTTTTCTTTACCAAATTAAACTTTGAATCAAAGTAGTTGTCTAGACATGCAACTAGGTGAGCAACCTATATGATGCAACAACGACAAGCACACAAGCAAGCAAAGGATATAACACAAGTAAGCTTGCACAAGTAAAGGTACGAGATAACTAAGAGTGGAGCCGGTGGAGACGAGGATGTGTTACCGAAGTTCCTTCCTTTTGAGGTACGTCTCCGTTGGAGCGGTGTGGAGGCACAATGCTCCCCAAGAAGCCACTAGGGCCACCATATTCTCCTCACGCCCTCACACAATGTGAGGTGTCGTGATTCCACTATTGGTGCCCTTGGAGGCAGAGACCGGACCTTTACAAACAAGGTTGGAGCAATCTCCACAGCTTAATCTGAGGCTCCCAACAACACCATGAAGCTTCACCACAATGGAATATGGCCCCGTGGTGATCTCAACCGTCTAGGGTGCTCAAACACCCAGGAGTAACAAGATCCGCTAGGGATTAGTGGGGGCATCAAATTTCTCTTGGTGGAAGTGTAGATCTGGTCCTTCTCAACTAATCCCAAGCAAATCAACAAGTTTGATTGGCTAGGGAGAGAGATCGGGCGAGAATCGAGATTGGAGTATTAATGGAGATTTTGGGGGAAGAGGTAAGTCAACGAAGAAGAAGAGGACCCCCTTTTATACAAGGGGAAACCATCCAACCGTTACCCCCAAAACAGCCCCGCAGAGGGCGGTACTACCGCAAGGGGCAGCGGTACTACCGCTGGGACTGCAGTACTACCACTCCCCACGCGGTACTGCCGTTTGGACCCCTGCACGGTACTACCGCGGTGGTAGGGCGGTACTACCGCTCTCGAGCAGCACTACTGCATCTACTGCCGCTGCTTAGTGCCGCACAATCCGACACGAGAGGTGACCCCCTCGAATCGACACGATAGGAGCCTGGTGCCGCGGCGGTACTACGGCTGAGGACCCACAAGCGGTACTACCGCTGCTGAGCGGTATTGCCGCTTGTGGTTCTTGAGCGGTACTACCATTGGGGACCGCGGTACTACCGCTGGGACCCAAAACAAGCACAAGGAAGGGGAATGAGCTCTCCATTGAAGCGGAAAGGCTCAGAGGGTGTGAAAAGGATGTGTACGTGTTGATTCCACCCTAGCCTTACCAAAGCGGACCCCTCTTGATAGTACGGTGCCTCCTACGAAACTAGTCCACCAAAATAGAAACGAAAGAGCTACACCATCTTGAATAACACTCCGAGGGGAAAGAAATCATCTCGTGCCAAAGGATGAAACTCTGAAATGCTCAAAGCACACGATTAGTCCGCAAACATGTTGTCATCAATCACCAAAACTGCATCTACAGAATATGCCTTAACAGAACTGCACCAACTGACAGCTCCACCATTCAATATAAATATGTATCTGGTTTGAGACTTAGAGTCATTCGGATCAGTGTCGAAGCTAGCATCGACGTAACCATTTACGACAAGCTCTTTGTCACCTCCATAAACGAGAAACATACCCATAGTACTTTTCAAGTATTTCAGGATGTTCTTGACCGTTGTCCAGTGATCCACTCATGGATTACTTTGGTACCTCCCTTCTAAACTTATAGCAAGGCACACATCAGGTCTGGTACATAGCATTGCATACATGATATAACCTATGGCTGAGGCATAGGGAATGACTTTCCTTTTCTCTCTATCTTCTGCAGTGGTTGGGCATTGAGTCTACTCAACTTCACACCTTGTAACACACGCAAGAACCCTTTCTTTGACTGATCCATTTTGAATTTCTTCACAACTTTATCAAGGTATGTGCTTTGTGAAAGTCCAATTAAGCGTATTGATCTATCTCTATAGATCTTGATGCGTAATATATAAGCAGCTTCATCGATGTCTTTCATTGAAAAATTCTTATTCAAGTATCCTTTTATGCTATCCAGAAATTTTGTATTATTCCCAATCAACAATATGTCATCCACATATAATATTAGAAATGCTAGAGAGCTCCCACTCACTTTCTTGTAAATACAGGCTTCTCCAAAAGTCTGTATAAAACCATATGCTTTGATCACACTATCAAAGCGTATATTCCAACTCCGAGATGCTTGCACCAGTCCATAAATGGATCGCTGGAGCTTGAACACTTCGTTAGCACCTCTAGGATCAACAAAACCTTTTGGTTGCATCATATACAACTCTTCTTTAAGAAATCCATTAAGGAATGCAGTTTTGACATCCATTTGCCAAATTTCATAATCATAAAATGCGACAATTGCTAACATGATTCGGACAGACTTAAGCATCGCTACAGGTGATAAGGTCTCATCGTAGTCGACTCCTTGAACTTGTCGAAAACCTTTCGCAACAAGTCAAGCTTTGTAGACAGTAACATAACTGTCAGCATCAGTCTTCGTCTTGAAGATCCATTTATTATCTATGGCTTGTCGATCATCGGGCGAGTCAACCAAAGTCCACACTTTGTTCTCATACATGGATCCCGTCGGTGTCAAAACCGGCGGATCTCGGGTAGGGGGTCCCGAACTGTGCGTCTAAGGCAGATGGTAACAGGAGGCGGGGGACATGATGTTTACCCAGGTTCGGGCCCTCTCGATGGAGGTAATACCCTACTTCCTGCTTGATTGATCTTGATGATATGAGTATTGCAAGAGTTGATCTACCATGAGATCGTAGAGGCTAAACCCTAGAAGCTAGCCTATGGTATGATTGTTGTTGTCCTACGAACTAAACCCTCCGGTTTATATAGACACCGGAGGGGGCTAGGGTTACACAGAGTCGATTACAAGGAAGAAGATCTACATATCCGTATTGCCAAGCTTACCTTCCACGCAAAGGATAGTCCCATCCGGACACGGGACAAAGTCTTCAATCTTGTATCTTCATAGTCCAACAGTCCGGCCAAAGGATATGGTCCGGCTGTCCGGAGACCCCCTAATCCAGGACTCCCTCAGTAGACCCTGAACCAGGCTTCAATGACGATGAGTCCGACGCGTAGACTTGTCTTCGGCATTGCAAGGCGGGTTCTTCCTCCGAATACTCCATAGAAGATTTTGAACACAAGGATAGTGTCCGGCTCTGCAAAACAAGTTTCACATACCATCGTAGAGAGAATAATATTTCCACAAATCTAATCTGCTGACATGTTTAGCAACATGACATCATACCACGGCCCAGTCATTATTCGAACCGTTTTTCTCAACCAGCACTGCACATATCGCGAGGCGGTTTTCTTGACACGTCTTGTCGAAGCAGAGATCGTGTCCCCTTATCACGGGATTCACATCAATATGGGTATGGGTAACACAACCGCGCCATCAATTATGGCGTTCAGGGAATAAACGATTTTACCAGGTAAGTGGGGAGGCGCATCACCTCTTCCGCCCTTATAAAGGGACAGAGATTCACCCTTTTTACCCATGCCTTCTTCCTGCTTGCTTATCCATTCTCGCACACTCGAGCTCCAGTGCCCAAGTTCGCGTCTTTCTCCTCAAACCACTCCAAGCATGTCCGGAGCGGGGGGCAAGTGGATGGTCTCCTCCGTCACGGAGGAGAACATCACAAAGCTACGGGAAGCCGGATATCTAGCCGCGGACATCGCGCACCAGCTGCCAGATGCGGGGCAGATCATCCCTACGCCCGAACCCCATGAGAGGGTAGTTTTCCTTACCCACTTTGTCCGCGGACTAGGATTTCCCCTTCACCCGTTTGTCTGCGGGCTCATGTTCTACTACGGGCTGGATTTTTATGATCTGGCCCCCAATTTCATCCTCAACATCTCGGCGTTTATCATCGTGTGCGAGGTCTTCCTCCGCATCTGGCCCCACTTCGGCCTGTGGCTGAAGACCTTCAATGTTAAACCAAAGGTGGTGGTCGGCCAGCAAGCAGAGTGCGGAGGCGCCATGGTGGGAAAAATTCCTAACGTCACCTGGCTCGAAGGCTCCTATGTGGAGACCATAAAGGGGTGGCAATCGGGGTGGTTCTACATCACCGAGCCGTGCGACACCAACTGGGTGGCGGCCCCTGAATTTTGATCTGGAATTCCCACGCGGCTCACTTCTTGGAAAGAGAAGGGCTTGTCCTGGGGTTCCTCGGTAGAGCTGACCGGACTCCAGACCTGCATCAAGAACATGATGAGCAAGAAAATCAAGCTCGTCAATGTGGTCCAGGTCATGCTCTTCCGCCGGATCCTCCCATGTCAACGACGGGTATTCTATTTGTGGGAGTTCGACCCGGCCAAGCACCAGACGCTGTGAGAGCTCTTCGACACGATGCACAAGGACGTATGGAAGGTGTTGTTCAAGGGCGCCGAGGTACCTCCTCCCCTTACCGAGGACCGCGGACTCGGCGCAAAGTGCCATGCCAATCCGGTAAGTTTTTATATCTCACAGGATATTTATTTGCCCCAGTTTAATCATGCGCGAGATCTAAGCTTCCATGCCATTAACAGGACTGGGTAGAGACAGTGGAGCAAATCGATTGCCCAGCCCCCCTGCCTGAAGATCCTCCAGATGCTCTCCTAACGGAGATGTTGGTTCTGGCGCCTTACGAGGTGCCGGTGAAGAAGGCCAAGAAGAAGGCCACGGGACCTGAAAGGGTCTCCGGCGCAAGGTTATATCAGACTCATTATCCGATAACTCCGAAGCGCACTCCTCCCATGAAAACGAGGAGGAGGAAGATGAAAGTTCTCCCCCCCCCAGCCGGGGGAGACAAGAAAAGGAAGGCCGCCCCAACCGGGGAGGCCGAAGGGTCCAAGAAGGGAAGGACCCTCCTTCCGGACTGCTCCACGATGACGAGTGGTTACCCAGGGACAAGCCCCTGGCGAAGTCGTAAGTATCCGGATACCATAGTAATTCATGGTATGTTTTATTGCACTACTTCTCCTTACGCCGAATATGATTATGCAGTCCGTCCCGAGCCTGTCTCGACGTATCTTCGTCGGACAGTTCTTTGGACTCGTTAGATATGAATAGTGATTCATTTCCGACTGCCTCCACCCCTTGCCCTACAGAAAATGTCGAGGTGTTGTCTCAAAAGGCACCGAGCCAAGGGGAGGTAGTCCTGGGGGTGCCTCGAGGTGACCTTCCGGACCCTGGGCGCAAAGGGAGCAAGACTCCCACGGGCTCCAAGTTCGGCCCCCAGCCGAACATTGCGCCGAAACCTTCGGTGGTTCCTGACTCCGGCAGATGACCCTCCGTTAAGAGGGGCAAGCCCCCGTGCCGGTGGCCTCTGTCCATCCAGAGGCACCGGACAACTTGCTGGAAGCACTTCGCGGCACTTCCATCGACGAAGAGCACCGCACTATCATGAGTGCGGTGATCGAGAAAGTTCAGTCCGCCAAACGGACTAACCGAAGCTTGTGCCAGCCTCCTAACAGGCTTTCAGGTAAGCAATCAAAATATAGGAAAATATTACCGCATAGACAGTACCCCCTGATGCTCTGTTTGGCATTCGCGAAGAAAGGCCGAATAGAGGATCAAATAATGACTCGGGAGTCTAATCAGAATATGTCTATGTGCATATGCAGGCTTCACTGCTAGCCGCTGCCGCACGTACTGCGGAGGTCGCTGCACTGAAGCAGGACCTTGAGCGGTCCGAGGAAGAGCTCGGCCTTACCAAGAGGCAGATCGAGGAGAGCAAAGGTAAGCAATACCTTGTCTATATATTAAAAAGAAATTCGGTTAGAAAGTAATAGGATCATCATGAATTTGCTAGGGGCCATGACCGAGGTGGCGACCCTGAAGAAGGCGCTGTCCGAGGCCGAAGACAAAGCGGCCAAGGAATGCATTGAGCGGGAAAAGCAAGAAGCCCGTGTAGGCAAGGTGCAGCAAGAGCTCGAGGCTCTCGCCAAAAAACACGAGTCCTTGGAGCTTGACTCTAAGATGCGAGAGTTCGAGCTTGCGAAGGCGCTCGAAAGCGCACAAAGTGCCAAGGCTGAAGCCCACAAGGCCCTCCAGGAGATTGATGCAGTGAAGAAGATAGCAGCGGGTAAGGCATTCATTATGCAAAGCAAGCATGTGAAGGAAACTTTCCTTTTACTTACCCGAGTTCGGAGCTCTCCGGGAGCGTTCGCAGATCTTCCCCGCAGTGTACTAGATGCCCCGGAGTTTTACCGAGCTGAGGAGGGGAGCTCGACGGAAAAGTTGTTCTGGTCTCAGTATACTGGGACCGAACACCCAATGCTCTTGAGCGGCCAGCTGAAGCAACTGGTCGAGCTTCACAAGGCGGCCGAACAGGCCATGAAGGGTCTTATAGTCCGGATGTGGCTTGGTGATCCCCTACCTAGCAGCTACTTCGGTTTGGTGAGGCGGCTTGTGGATGCCTGCCCACGGCTTGAAGTTATAAAGCGGCCCATCTGCATCGAGGGTGCGCGCAGGGCTTTTGCCCAGGCGAAGGTGCACTGGGCGAAGCTGGATGCCGTAAAGCTGGTGAAGGTGGGGCCGCCGGAGAGCAAGGAGCATCGCTGCCCCGAAATGTATTATGACAGTGTCCTGAAGGGTTCCCGCCTTGTGGCGGAGGAATGTGCTAGAGATATAATTTTTGAATGAACATGCTCATGTGATCCTGTAATGTGAAACGAGTTCATTTGCGCTATGCAACGCTTTTTGAATTTAAAATATTACCTTCTATGCGGCCGTTTATAAAATCTGAGAGTTGGCCAGTCATCTGCTTCTGCCCCCATGTAACTAGTACTAGGGTGTTCGGGATAGACCTGAGCACTCTTTATCCCAATTTTGGGTCCTTCGAGGGAGGTGTTCAGCACAACGAACCAGGCAATTGGACTATAAGGCTTTATCACTCTCACTTAGCCATAGAAGTCTACAATTTTAAATTTTGGCGAAGCCCCTAGTATTCGGAAGGCCGAAGGCCGACTCCTCGCCTGAAGCGGAAAAAAGTCTTTAAGGACTTGAGACCTCTCGAACAGCGACCATCTCTCGCCTTATCATGACAGTCAGTTTTCGGCTTTCTCTAGTGAGGTGCTCGTCCGGAAGAACCGGGACACAATCGCAGTAGTTCTCCCAGCGCTACCTTAGCCGATATAGCGGAACGTAATGTACCAAAACATGGGAGCCGGACAAACCCAACTATTGACCCAAGACATGATTCGGAGATGATGCATATAATGCTATAAGTTTGGGGTGCCGCACTGTCGAAAGTGTTCGGAGCAGTATTATGGGGTAAACGAAAGCCCCTGGCATACTGACCGTACCAGAATGTACGGGTGCAAGTTCTCGTAAATGAACATATAAGAAAAAAGGGATGGACAATGCAATAATAGACTAATGCTATGCATTGTTATTTAAATAATACGTCGAAGTGTACTGATACAAGTAGTGCAATAAGCAAAAAATAGGACTATTTGACATGTCCTATCCAAGGGCAAGCTGCGTATGGGTAGTAAAAAGCGGGTATATCGATTGTTATTAGAGACCACCTGGGGGTTCCCTTGTACGTCTTAGCTTCTTGCCTCCTTGGTTGTTCCTTCCCGTAATGTGTCCGGCAATCATACTGCCGGAAAGGGCTTCCAGAGAGTAAGGTCCTGAAAGAGAAAAAATGATAAAGGTATACAGCCCCTAGGGCGGTTAAGCCACATTGCGGAACGTGCCCTGATCGTGCCCCTGCCTATGCCCATGATATTTTCAGTGCGTAAATATGTACGCGCGGCACGGATTTTGTCGTTTGACTGGGACTGAGACGGGGGCCGAATTGCTAGGCAAGCTCTGAACGTGCCAGGCGATCCAGTTGCAGGTTACTCCGGACTCGCTTAACGGTGTCCGGGGGATGTATCACCAAATTGGCGGTTTGCCTTAAAAGACTGCTTTGTGCTTCTGCTGCGAGGGCCGCAGTGTGCTCTTCCGTGCGGAGTGAGCGTTCTGTGTTTCCATTCACTGTTATGACCCCCTAGGTCCTGGCATCTTGAGCTTGAGGTATGTGTAATGCGGTACCGCATTGAATTTTGCAAATGCGGTTCGCCCGAGCAGTGCGTGATAGCCACTGCGGAACGGGACGATATCGAAGATTAACTCCTCGCTTCGGAAGTTGTCCGGAGATCCGAAGACCACTTCTAGTGTGATTGAGCCCGTGCAATGGGCCTCTACACCTGGGATGACACCCTTAAAGGTGGTTTTGGTGGGTTCGATCCTCGAGGGATCTATACCCATTTTGCGCACTGTATCCTGATAGAGCAGGTTCAGGCTGCTGCCGCTGTCCATAAGGACTCAAGTGAGGTGAAATCCGTCGATGATGGGATCTAGGACCAATGCGGCGGATCCGCCATGACGGATACTAGTGGGGTGGTCCTTGCGATCGAAGGTGATCGGACAAGAGGACCATGGGTTGAACATTGGGGCGATGGGCTCCATCGCATAAACGTCCCTTAGTGCACGCTTCTGTTCCCTCTTGGGAATGTGGGTTGCGTATATCATGTTCACCGTCTTCATTTGTGGGTGGGACCTCTTCTGTCCTCTCATTTTCGGTGGCTGGGGCTCCTCCTCGTCATCACTATGCAACCCCTTGTCCTTGTTTTTGGCATTCAACTTGCCGGCCTGCTTGAACACCCAGCATTCTTTGTTGGTGTGGTTGGCTGGCTTATCGGGGGTGCCGTGGATTTGACACGAGCGATCAAGTATGCGATCCAAACTGGATGGGCCCGGAGTACTTCTTTTGAATGGCCTTTTTTGCTGACCTGATCTAGAGCCTCTGAATCCGGCATTGACTGTCGTATCATCAGCATTATCGCCGTTGTTGCGGCGCTTGTGTCTATTATGACGTGGTCTACCGTTGGCATCTTTGGTATCTGAAGTGCCCGCATTCCTTGATGTGTTGTTGTTGTGAGCCAGCCAGCTATCCTCGCCCGCGCAAAAGTGGGTCGTGAGTGTTGTGAGGGCTGCCATAGACTTCGGCTTCTCCTGGCCGAGGTGCCGGGCGAGCCACTCATCATGGATGTTATGCTTGAATGCCGCTAAGGCCTCTGCATCCGGACAGTCGACAATTTGGTTTTTCTTAGTTAGGAACCGTGTCCAGAATTGCCTGTCCGATTCCCCTGGCTGCTGAGTTATATGGCTCAAGTCATCAGCATCCGATGGTCGCACATAAGTGCCCTGGAAGTTGTCAAGGAATGCGTCTTCCAAATCCTCTCAACTACCGACGGAGTCTGCTGGCAAGCTATTCAGCCAATGCCGAGCTGGTCCTTTGAGTTTTAGTGGGAGGTACTTGATGGCATGCAGATCATCACCGTGAGCCATGTGGATGTGGAGGAGGAAATCCTCAATCCATACAACGGGATCTGTTATACCATCATACTATTTGATATTTACGGGTTTAAAACCCTCCAGGAATTCGTGATCCATAACTTCATCAGTGAAGCATAGGGGGTGTGCGGCGCCTCTGTGCTGGGCTATATCACGACGCAGTTCATATGAGTCTTGTCTGCTGTATTCAGCCCGATCGGATTTACTTTTAGTGTATCTGGCGTGACGGTCATCGTCCCGCGTTGGCACGTGCGCCCGTGATCCGTAGATCAATCTTGCATGTTTTGCCTTGTTTTCCAATACGCCTCGCAGGTCCTGCGTGTTGCCCCGTGCCTTGGCATTTTTGCTTGATTGGCGGCGGGGTGCGGGCTAGACTTCAGGCTGAAATACCTCTCTGTCTTGGCCACGAGGTGGCCCGTCAGCCGCATCATACGCTGGTGATGTAGGTTTCAATGCTTCCTCCTCAAGGTGAGGTAGCAACCTGCGCTTTGGGTAACTCTTGGAGGGGCGCTCGAATTCGTATTCCTTGGCCGCAAGGATTTCGGTCCATCTATCTGCTAGCAAATCTTGATCAGCTTGAAGCTGTTGTTGCTTTTTCTTCAAGCTATTTGATGTGGCCATAAGCTGGCGCTTGAAGCGCTCCTGCTCGACGGGATCCTCAGGCATGATAAATTCTTCGTCGCCGAGGCTCACCTCGTCTTAGGAGAGAGGCATGTAATTGTCCTTGTCCGATTCTCCATCTGCTGCCCGCTCTAGAGGGCTAGCTTGTTCACCCTCCCGCTCTAAATCGTGCTGGAGGGGATTGTTGTCGTCTTCGGCACTATCTGGAGTGTTATTGTCTCTTGTGTCGATATCACTACTTTTGCTATGGCGGGACTTAGAGTGGCGCCGCTGATGTTGGCGCTTGGGTTGTGAGGGAGTCCTGGATTAGGGGGTGTTCGGGTAGCTAGACTATACCTTCAGCCGAACTCCAGCACTATGAAGATACAAGATTGAAGACTCCGTCCCGTGTACGGATGGGACTTTCCTTGGCATGGAAGGCAAGCTTGGCGATGCGGATATTCAAGATCTCCTACCATTATAACCAACTTTGTGTAACCCTAACCCTCTCCGGTGTCTATATAAACCGGAGGGTTTTAGTCCATAGGACAACTTCATCATACAACAATCATACCATAGGCTAGCTTTTAAGGTTTAGCCTCCTTGATCTCGTGGTACATCTACTCTTGTACTACCCATATCATCAATATTAATCAAGCAGGACGTAGGGTTTTACCTCCATCAAGAGGGCCCGAACCTGGGTAAAACATTGTGTCCCTTGTCTCCTGTTACCATCCGGCCTAGACACACAGTTCGGGACCCCCTACCCGAGATCCGCCGGTTTTGACACTGACATTGGTGCTTTCATTGAGAGTTCCTCTGTGTCGTCGCTTTCAGGCCCGCTGGCTTCTTCGATCATCAACCATGATGCAGTCCAGGGTGAGACTTTTCTCCCCGGACAGATCTTCGTCTTCGGTGGCTTCGCACTGCGGGCCAACTCGCTTGGTCACCTTGAGCAGATCGAAAGTTATGCCCCTGGCCATCAGGTCAGGTTTGGAAGCCTAAACTACACGGCTGACATCCGCGAGGACTTGATCTTCGATGGATTCGAGCCACAGCCAAGCATGCCGCACTGTCTCGATGGGCATGATATAGCTCTGCCGCCGAATAGCGCCTTGGAGGCCGCACACGCATCGGTTCCGACCATTGATTCGGAGCCCGCTGCGCCAATCGAGGATCAGCGGTTGGACGCTGCCTCAGGGGCGGCGATCTCCGAGGTGATCGAGCCGAACTCCAGCCCCGCACTCTGCATGGCCCGTGACTCAGAGGAGCCGGATTCCTCTCTGAACTCTAAGCCCCCCGAGCCCCTGCCGATCGAATCCGATTGGGCGCCGATAATGGAGTTCACTGCCGCAGACATCTTTCAGCACTCGCCCTTCGACGACATCCTGAATTCTCTAAAGTCTCTCTCTTTATCAGGAGAGCCCTGGCCGGACTATGGTCAGCAAGGTTGGGATACGGACGATGAAGAAATTCAAAACCCACCCACCACCCACTTCGTAGCCACTGTCGACGACTTAACCGACATGCTTGACTTCGACTCCGAAGACATCGACGGCATGGACGACAATGCAGGAGACGAACAAGAACCAGCACCTATAGGGCGTTGGAAGGCCACCTCGTCATATGACATATATATGGTGGACACTCCAAAGGATGGAGATGGCGATGGAACAGCGGTGGACGATACCTCTAAGAAACAGCCCAAGCGCCGGCGTTAGCGGCGCCGCTCTAAATCCCGCCAAAGCAAAAACGGTGATTCCGGCATGGGAGATAATACTACTCCGGATAGCGCCGAAGAACACCCCCTCCAGCAAAATTCGGCACAGGAGGACAGAGAAGCCAGCCCTCACGAGAGGGTGGCGGACCAAGAGGTTGAGGACGATAATTATACGCCTCCCTCCGAAGATGAGGCAAGCCTCGACGACGACGAGTTCGTCGTGCCAGAGGATCTTGCCGAACAAGAGTGTTTTAAACGCAGGCTCATGGCCACGGCAAGCAGCCTCAAGAAAAAGCGGCAACAGCTCAGAGCTGATCAGGATTTGCTAGCTGACAGATGGACTGAAGTCCTTGCAGCCGAAGAGTATGAACTCGAACGCCCCTCCAAGAGTTACCCAAAGCGCAGGCTGCTACCCCGACTAGAGGAGGAAGCACCTACATCACCAGCGCATGACATGGCCGACCAGCCACCTCGTGGCCGCGACAGAGAGGCCTCTTGGCCCTCCACTCAAGCCATCCCCCGGCACCGCGTCAAGCATACTAAGGCACGTGAAAATGCGCCCGACCTGCACGACATCCTGGAGGACAAGGCAAGGCAAACAAGATCGATCTACGGATTGCGCAGGCGCCCCACGGGACGTGACGGTGATCGTCACTCCGGACGCAATGAATTCGGCCGGGCCGAACTCAACAGACAAAGCTCCTTCGAGCTGCATCATGATATAGCCCAATACAGAGGCGCCGCACACCCACTATGCTTCACAGATGAAGTAATGGATCATAAAATACCTGAGGGCTTCAAACCCGTAAACATCGAATCGTACGATGGCACAACAGATCCTGCGGTATGGATCGAGGATTATCTCCTTCATATCCACATGGCCCGTGGCGATGATCTACACGCCATCAAATACCTCCCACTCAAACTTAAGGGACCGGCCCGGCATTGGCTTAACAGCTTGCCAGCAAACTCAATCGGTTCTTGGGACCGGACCGGCCCGGCATTGGCTTAACAGCTTGCCAGCTTAACAGCATTCCTTGACAACTTCCAGGGCACTTATGTGCGACCACCGGATGCCGATGACCTAAGCCACATAATTCAGCAGCCAGAAGAATCGGCCAGGCAATTCTGGACACCGTTCCTAACAAAGAAAAACTAGATAGTCGACTGTCCGGACTCAGAGGCCTTAGCGGCCTTCAAGCATAATATCCATGACGAGTGGCTGGCCCGGCACCTGGGACGGGAAAAGCCGAAATCTATGGCAGCCCTCACGACACTCATGACCCGCTTTTGCGCGGGAGAAGACAGCTGGCTAGCTCGCAGTAACAACTTAACCAAGAACACTGGTAATTAGAATACCAAGGACAAAAGTGACAGGTCGCGTCGGAACAAACAAAAGTGCCGCGTTAATAGCGACAGCAACGAGGATACGGCAGTTAATGCCGTATTCCGAGGCTACAAATCCGGTCAACGGAAATAGCCATTCAAAAGAAAAACTCAGGGCCCGTCCAGTTTGGACCGAATACTCGACCGCTTGTGCCAGATACATGGCACCCCCGAAAAGCCAGCCAATCACACCAACAAGGATTGTTGGGTGTTCAAGCAGGCAGGCAAGTTAAGAGCCGAAAACAAAGACAAGGGGCTGCATAGCGACGACGAGGAGGAGCCCAGGCCGCCGGACAACAGTGGACAGAAGGGATTTCCCCCGCAAGTGCGGACGGTGAACATGACATACGCAACCCACATCCCCAAGAGGGAGCGGAAGCGTGCGTTACGGGACGTATATGCGATGGAGCCGGTCGCCCCAAAGTTCAACCCATGGTCCTCCTGCCCGATCACCTTTGATCGAAGGGACCACCCCACTAGCATCCGTCACGGCGGCTTCGCCGCATTGGTTCTAGACCCAATCATTGACGGATTTCATCTCACAAGAGTCCTCATGGACGGCGGCAGCAGCCTGAACCTGCTTTACCAGGATACAGTGCGAAAGATGGGCATAGATCCCTCGAGGATCAAGCCCACCAAAACGACCTTTAAAGGCGTCATACCAGGTGTAGAAGCCAACTATCCAGGCTCAGTTACACTAGAAGTGGTCTTCGGATCTCCGGATAACTTCCGAAGCGAGAGTTAATCTTCGACATAGTCCTGTTCCGTAGTGGCTATCACGCACTGCTGGGGCGAACCGCATTCGCAAAATTCAACGTGGTACCGCACTATGCATACCTCAAGCTCAAGATGCTATGCCCTAGAGGAGTAATCACGGTCAATGGGAACACTGAACGCTCCCTCTGAACGGAGGAGCACATGGCAGCGCTCGCAGCAGAAGTACAAAGCAGCCTCTCTAGGCAGTTCTCCAGTTCGGCCTTCAAAAAGCCGGACACTGTCAAGCGCACCCGGAGTACCCTACAACAAGACCGCCTGGCACGTTCCGAGCTAGCGTAGCAATGCGGCCCCAACCCTAGCCCTCGCAATATAGCGAAACTAGCACTTCGCGTACATAACTACGCTTTTGAAATACCATGGGCACAGGGGAAGGGGCACTATCACGGCACGCCCGAAATACGGCTTAAACCGCACCAGGGGCTACCGGATTCCTTCTTTTTTTACTCTCAGGACTCCATACTTCGGACGACCCGTTCGGCAATTCAACTGCCGCACAAATGATGCAAGATCCAGGGAAGCAGACAAGCCACGCCGCATTATGGAACTCCCAGGTGGTCTCTATTGCAAGCAGTATACCTGTTTTTAATACAATTCCGCGGCCTGCCCCTGGTCAGGACATGTTAAATAGTCCAATTTATTTTTCTTACCGCACTATTCGTATCGTTCCGCTTTCATAGCAGCCTTTCCATAAACAATGCATAGCTTTTTGTCTATTTTTTGCATTACCCTCTTTTTATATATATGTTTATTAATAACATGCTGCATCCGTACACTGTGGTACAGCAAAATACGCCAGGGGCTTCAGTACCCATCAATATGGCGTGAGAAGTCCGTCCACTTTCACAAGTGCGGCACCCCGAACTTATAGCACTATATGCATCGGCTCCGAATCATAATTTGGGTCAATAGTTGGGTTTGCCCGGCTCCTATGTTTTGGTGCCTTATGTTCCGCTATATCGGCTAAGGTAGCACTAGGAGAACCACTGCGATTGTGCCCCAGTTGAGCTGGGCGAGCACCTCAGTGGAGAAAGCTAAAACTGACTGTCATGATGAGGCGAGAGACCGGTCGCTGTTCGAGAGGTTTTTCGAGTCCTTAAAGGCTTATGCCGCTTCGAGCGAGGAACCGGCTTTGTCCGGCCAAGGCGTGGATAGCGCCCCGAACTCGGTCTTCCGAATACTAGGGGCTTCGCCGAAATTTAAAATTATAGAGTTCTATGGCTAAGTGAGAGTGTTCAAGCATTATAGTCCGATTGCCTTGTTCGTTGTGCTGACCGCCTCCCTCGACGGACCCAATCATGGGAAAAAGAGCGCTCAGGTTTATCCCGAACACCCCAGCACTAGTGGCATGGGGGCAGAAGCCGACGACTGGCCATCTCTCAATTTTTTGATAAACGACCGCACAGAAAGTAATATTTTAAATTCAAGCATTGCTTAGCGCATATGAACAAGTTTTCAGCGCACAGGATAACACGAGCGAGTTCATTCAAAAATTACATCCTTGGTACATTCATCCGCCACAAGGCGGGCACCAGCAAGAACATCCTTGTAATAGTTCTCGGGCTTGCGATGCTCCTTCCCCGGCGGCGGCCCGTCCTTCACAAGCTTCTCACCGTCCAGCTTACCCCAGTGCACCTTTGCACGGGCAAGGGCCCTACGGGCACCTTCGATGCAGACGGAGCGCTTGATGACCTCGAGCCTTGGACAAGCCTCCACCAGCCGCCGCACCAGTCCGAAGTAGCTCCCAGGCAGGGCCTCTCCAGGCCACAGCCGAACTATGAAGCCCTTCAGGGCCTGTTCGGCCGCCTTGTGGAGCTCGACCAGCTGCTTCAGCTGGTCGCTCAAGGGCACAGGGTGTCCGGCCTCAGCGTACTGAGACCAGAACACCTTCTCCGTCGAGCTGCCTTCCTCGGCTCGGTAGAATGCGGCGGCATCGGATACGCTGCGGGGAAGATCTGCGAATGCCCCTGGAGAGCTCCGGATTCGGGTAAGTAACAAGTAGTTTACTTTTATATGTCTGCTTTGCATATAGAATGCCTTACCCGCCGCTATCTTTTTCACCGCATCCAATTCCTGGAGGGCCTTCTGGGCTTCGGCCTTGGCAGATTTGGCAGTTTTAAGGGCCGCAGCAAGCTCGGACGCTCGCGTCTTCGAGTCGAGCTCCAAACTCTCATGTTTTTGCATGAGAACCTGAAGCTCTTGCCGCACCTCGCCGACCTGCGCCTCAAATTTCTCCCGCTCGGCGCGCTCCGTGGCCGCTTTCTTCTCGGCCTCGGACAGCGCCTGCTTGAGGGTCGCCACCTCAGTTGTGGCCCCTACAATAAGCAGTATACTCCTGTCATTTTTTGCAATTGCGCCTTCCTATAGGCATTTTTTCTATAAGGTATCTCTTACCTTCTTTCTCCTCGAGCTGCCGTTTGGCAAGGCCGAGCTCTTGCTCGGTCCGCTCGAGGCCCTGCTTCAGGGCACCCACCTCCGCAGTCAGTGCGGCGGTGGCCAGCAGCGAAGCCTGCATACGTATATTGACTCCTTTTTAGTTAGACTCCTGCGATATTTAATAGATCCTCTATTCGGCTTTTCTTTCCGAACGCCAAACAGAGCATCAGGGGCTACTGTCTATACGGTAATATTTTTACATATTTTTACTTACCTCGAAGCCTGTTAGAAGGCTAGCACAAGCTTCAGTCAGTCCGCTTTTGGCGGACCGAACCTTCTGGACCACCGTACTCATGATGGCACGGTGCTCCTCGTCGATGGAGGCACCCTTAAGCTCCTCCAACAGATTGTCCGGCGCCTCCGGTTGGACGGAGGACGCCGGCTCAGTAGGCTTGCTCCTCTTGGCAGGAGTTCACCTACCGCGGTCCGGAATCATTGATGATTCCGGCGCAGTGTCCGGCTTAAAGCCGGACTTGGAGCCCAGGGGGGTCTTGTCCCCTTCACTCCTAGAGTCCAGGAGGTCGCCTCGCTGCTCCTCCTAGACCACCTCCTCTCGCCCCGGAGCTTGTCGCGACGCCACTTCGGCGTCATCCGCAGCACAGGGGGAAGCAGCAGGCAGAACTGAATTCACGTCCGATGAATCCAGGGAGCCGCTCGATGACTCGTCGAGCCCGTCCTTGGGCAGACTGCATGATTATATCCGACATTAGGGAAAGCTGTGCAACAAAAGGAATATCATGAGTTACTCTGGTATCCGAACACTTACGATCTCGCCGGACGCTTGGCCCTGTTCGGCCACTCCTCTTCGTCCTCATCGGCGTCGGGGACGTAGTCCGGCGGAGGGGTTTTCCTCTTCTTGGACCCCTCGGCCTCCCCTACCGGGGCGGCCTCCCTCTTCTTTCCTCCCCCCGCTAGAGGGGGAGAGGTTTCTTCTTCCTCCTCCTCGCGTTCACGGGAGGAGTGCGTCTCGGACTCGTCGGACGACGAGTCCGACACCACCATATGCTGGGAACTCTTTCGAGTCCCCGTGGCCTTCTTCTTCTTGGCCTTCTTCTCCGGCACCACATAAGGTGCCGGAACCAACAGCTTCTCTAGGAGAGCAGGGGCTGGGTCTTCGGGCAAGGGAGCCGGACAGTTAATCTGTCCGGACTTCTCCCGCCAATCCTGTCAAAGGTGAGGGAGTTTAGATCCCGCATAGAGTCAAACTATGAAAAAACTTAACATCCTGTAAAAGATGGAAATATCTTACCTCGCCAGCAGGACGCTGTGAGCTGAATCCGTGGTCTTCGGAGGCAGATGTGGGAGCCTCGGCGCCTTTGGTTAGCCCCCTCCAGACATCTTCGTACGTCGTGTCGAAGAGCCTGCTCAGAGTTCGGTGCTGCGCCGGGTTGAACTCCCACAAATTGAAGTCCCGTTCTTGACACGGAAGGATCCGGCGGACGAGCATGACCTGGATTACGTTGACAAGCTTGAGCTGCTTGTTCACCAGGGACTGGATGCATTTTTGCAGTCCGGTCAACTCTTCTTCGTCGCCCCACGACAAGCTCGTCTCCTTCCAGGACGTGAGCCGCGTAGGGGGTCCGGATCGGAATTCAGGGGCTGCGATCCACTTCGGATCGCGTGGCTCGGTGATGTAAAACCACCCTGACTGCCACCCCTTCAAGGTCTCCACAAAGGAGCCCTCGAGCCATAGGACGTTGGCAATTTTGCCCGCCATGGCACCTCCGCACTCCGCCTGGTTGCCGCGCACCACCTTTGGCTTGACGTTGAAGGTCTTGAGCCAGAGGCCGAAATGGGGGCGAATGCAGAGGAAAGCCTCGCACACGACGATAAACGCCGAGATATTGAGGATGAAGTTCGGGGCCAGATCGTGGAAATCTAGGCCATAGTAGAACATGAGCCCGCGGACAAATGGGTGGAGAGGAAAACCCAGTCCGCGGAGGAAGTGGGGAAGAAATACTACCCTCTCATGGGGCCTTGGGGTGGGGAGAAGCTGCCCCTCCTCAGGAAGCCGGTGCGCGATGTCTTTGGACAAGTATCCGGCCTTCCTTAACCTTTTGACATGGCCCTCCATGACGGAGGAGACCATCCACTTGCCTCCCGCTCCGGACATTGTTGGAGAGGGTTGAGGTAGGAAGTGCGGGCTTGGGCGCTGGAGCTCGGGTGCGCAGAAGATGGATAGGCAAAGGAGGAAGAAGGCGTAGGTAAAAAGGTGGATCCTTATCCCCTTATATGGGCGGATGCGACTATGCGTCCCCACCAGCCTAGTAAAACTCGCTTGCCTCCCAAGCGCCGTGATAAGTGGCGCGGTTGGGTTACCCACGTCCGTATTAACGAGAATCCCGTAAACAAAGGGGACACGATCTCTGCTTTGACAAGACGTGCCAAGGAAACCGCCTCACAAAACACGCTGAGGTGGAAAAGTGAAAACGATTCGAATAAAGGCTTGGCCGTAGTGTGATGTCACGTTGCGGAATACGTCAGCAGATTAGATTTGTGTTAATATTATTCTCTCTATGGCAATACGTGGAAGCTTATTTTGCAGAGCCAGACACTACTCTTGGTGTTTACAAACTTTTATGAAGAATTTGGAGGAGGAACTCGCCTTGCAATGCCGAAGACAATCTACGCGTCGGACTCGTCGTCATTGAAGCCTGGTTCAGGGGCTACTGAGGGAGTCCCGGATTAGGGGGTGTTTGGGTAGCCGGACTATACCTTCAGCCGAACTCCAGGACTATGAAGATACAAGATTGAAGACTCCGTCCCGTGTCCGGATGGGACTTTCCTTGGCGTGGAAGGCAAGCTTGGCGATGCGGATATTCAAGATCTCCTACCATTGTAACCGACTTTGTGTAACCCTAACCCTCTCCGGTGTCTATATAAACTGAAGGGTTTTAGTCCGCAGGAGAACTTCATCATACAACAATCATACCATAGGCTAGCTTTTAGGGTTTAGCCTCCTTGATCTCATGGTAGATCTACTCTTGTACTACCCATATCATCAATATTAATCAAGAAGGACGTAGGGTTTTACCTCCATCAAGAGGGCCCGAACCTGGGTAAAACATTGTGTCCCTTGTCTCCTGCTACCATCCGGCCTAGACGCACAGTTCGGGACCCCCTACCCGAGATCCGCCGGTTTTGACACCGACAGGTTGCTTCTTGGAGGGGTCATCCTCCGCTGTCTCGTTGCCATTGCCTTCTTTGGGGGTGTCCACCATGTATATATCATATGATGAGGTGGCGGTCCAGCGCCCTGTGGGCGGTGGTTCTTGTTCGTCTCCTGCATCATCGTCCATACCATCGATGTCTTCGAAGTCGAAGTCAGGCATCGTCCAGTTAATCGCGACTAGTGGCTACTAAGTGGGTGGTGGGTGGGGAGCAAATTTCTTCGTCGTCTGCATCCCATTCTAGCCAAAGACATAGGTTCGGCCCAAGGTTCTCCTGACAAGGAGAGGACCTTCATGATTTAGCCGTCGCCAAAAAGCGTGAGTGCTGAAAGATATCCGCGGAGGTGAACCCATGATCGGCGCCCCAATTGGATTCGATAGGCATGGACGTAGGCGGCTCCGGAGTCCGTGGCCCGGAGGCGAATCCAGTGGGGTTCGGCACACGGCTCTCGTAAGGGGTGAATTCCAGTACTTCGTCTCTATCGCCACTGAGAGTGGCGGCCTCCATGGCGGAGGTCTATCCACCCGTCCTCAAGATGGCGCAATTTGCCCGTGGATTGAAGGCTGGAGTAGTTGCAGGTGTGATCTCCCAACACCGTCTGACGCGCAGAGCTAAAATCATGGCTCGCCGTGATCGTGCGGCGCACCTGGTATAGGCTCGAATTCCGCGAAGATCAAGTCTCTGCGGATGTTGGCAGTGGTAGTTCGAGTTTCCGAACTGAACCTGATGGCCAGGGGCGTAGCTCTCGATCTGCTCCAGATGGCCAAGTGAGTTGGCCCCGTGATACGTCTCCTACGTATCTATAATTTTTGATTGCCCCATGCTATATTATCTACTGTTTTGGACAATATTGGGCTTTATTATCCACTTTTATATTATTTTTGGGACTAACCTATTAACCGGAGGCCCAGCCTAGAATTGCTGTTTTTTGCCTATTTTAGTGTTTCGAAGAAAAGGAATATCAAACGGAGTCGAAACGGAATGAAACCAACTGGAGAAATTATTTTTTGAAGGAAAGCTACCGAAAAAACTTGGAGTGCACGTCAGGAAAGGAACAAGGGAGCCACGAGGCAGGGGGCGCACCCTCCACCCTTGTGGGCCCCTCGTGGCTCCCCTGACGTATCTCTTTCACCCATATATACCCACGTACCCCAAAACTATCGAGGAACACAATAGATCGGGAGTTCCGCCGCCAGAAACCTCCGTAGCCACCGAAATCCAATCTAGACCCATTCCAGCACCCTGCCGGAGGGAGCAATCCCTCTCCAGTGGCCATCTTCATCATCCCGGTGCTCTCCATGACGAGGAGGGAGTAGTTCTCCCTCGGGGCTGAGGGTATGTACCAGTAGCTATGTGTTTGATCTCTCTCTCTCTCTCTCGTGTTCTTGATTTGGCACGATCTTGATGTATCGCGAGCTTTGCTATTATAGTTGGATCTTATGTTTCTCCTCCCCCTCTACTCTCTTATAATGAATTGAGTTTCCCCTTTGAAGTTATCTTATCGGATTGAGTCTTTAAAGATTTGAGAACACTTGATGTATGTCTTGCCGTGCGTATCTGTGGTGACAATGGGATACCACGTGATTCACTTGATGTATGTTTTGGTGACCAACTTGCGGGTTCCACCCATGAACCTATGCATAGGGGTTGGCATACGTTTTCGTCGTGATTCTCCAGTAGAACTTTGGGGCACTATTTAAGGTCCTTTGTGTTGGTTGAATAGATGAATCTGAGATTGTGTGACGCATATCGTATAATCATACCCACAGATACTTGAGGTGACATTGGAGTATCTAGGTGACATTAGGGTTTTGGTCGATTTGTGTCTTAAGGTGTTATTCTAGTACAATCTCTAGGGCTGTTTGTGACACTTATAAGAATAGCCCAACGGATTGATTGAAAGAATAACTTTGAGGTGGTTTCGTACCCTACCATAATCTCTTCGTTCGTTCTCCGCTATTAGTGACTTTGGAGTGACTCTTTGTTGCATGTTGAGGGATAGTTATGTGATCCAATTACGTTAGTATTGTTGAGGGAACTTACACTAGCAAAAGTATGAACCCTAGGCCTTGTTTCCTATCATTGCAATACCATTTGTGCTCACTTTTATCATTAGTTACCTTGCTGTTTTTATATTTTCAGATTACAAAAACTATTATCTACCATCCATATACCACTTGTATCACCATCTCTTCGCCGAACTAGTTCACCTATACAATTTACCATTGTATTTGGTGTGTTGGGGACATAAGAGACTCTTTGTTATTTGGTTGCAGGTTTGCTTGAGAGAGACCATCTTCATCCTACGCCTCCTACGGATTGATAAACCTTAGGTCATCCACTTGAGGGAAATTTGTTATTGTCCTACAAACCTCTGCACTTGGAGGCCCAACAACATCTACAAGAAGAAGGTTGTGTAGTAGACATCAAGCTCTTTTCTGGCGCCGTTGGCGGGGAGGTTAGCGCTTGAAGGTATATCTTTAGATCTTGCAATCGAGTCTTTTAGTTTCTTGTTTTATCACTAGTTTAGTTTATAAAAGAAAACTATAAAAAATGGAATTGAGTTTGTCTCATACGCTTCACCTTTTTAATATATTTCGTGAGTATGATGGAAAGGATTATTGTGCTCAAGTGCTAGAAGAAGAAATCTATAAAATATTTGGCACTAAATATTTGAATGATGAGCATGATTGCAATGTTGTTAGTATGAATTCCTTGAATATCCATGATGCTAATGATATGCAAAGCCACAAGCATGGGGAAGCTATGTTTGATGAAGATGATATTTTTCCCCAAGTTTTGATGAGCAAATTTATTATCATGAAAGCATGCCTCCTATTTATGATGATTATATTTATGAAAGTGGATTTGGAGAGGTCATGACTTTATTTTGTGATGAATCCACTATTCTGGAAGAGGTTCCAATTGATTATGAGAACACAGTTGTTATCTATGATGATTATTGTGATGACTTGTATGCTACAAAGAGTAATGATATCCATGAAACTTGTCATCATGATTTTAGTTTTCAATTGGATTATGCCTCACATGATAATTATTTTGTTGAGATTGCTCCCACTATTATTCATGAGAAGAATTTTGCTTATGTGGAGAGTAGTAAATTTTCTATGCTTGTAGATCATGGAAAGAATGCTTTAGGTGTTGGTTATATTGTTGAATTCATTCATGATGCTATGGAAAATTATTATGAGGGAGGAACTTATGCTTGTAGGAATTGCAATAATATCATGTTTCCTCTCTATGTGCTTAAAGTCTTGAAGTTATGCTTGTTTTACCTTCCTATGCAAGTTGATTCTTATTCCCATAAGTTGTCTGCTCACAAAATCCCTATGCATAGGAAGTGGGTTAGACTTAAATGTGCTAGTTATATTCTTCATGATGCTCTCTTTATGTTACAATTCTTATCTTTTATGTGAGCATCGTTGAAATCATCATGCCTAGCTAGGGGCGTTAAACGATAGCTCTTGTTGGGAGGCAACCCAATTTTATTTTTCCTCGATTTTTGTTCCTGTTTAGTAATAAATAATTCATCTAGCCTCTGTTTAGATGTGGTTTTATGTCTTTAATTAGTGTTTGTGCCAAGTAGAACCTTTGAGAAGATTTGGGGGAAGTCTTGTTGATCATGCTGTAAAAAACAGAAACTTTAGCACTCACGAGAATTGCTGCCATTTTTTGTTGGAGAGTGCTATTTAGTTAATTCTTTTTGCATATGATTAATAGATAAATTCCTCAGGTTCAGCAATTTATTTTATAATTTTTGGGGTTCCAGAAGTTTGCGTTAGTTACAGATTTCTACAGACTGTTCTGTTTTTGACAGATTCGTGTGTTGTTTGCTTATTTTGATGAATCTATGGCTAGTAAAAGAGTTTATAAACCATAGAGAAGTTATAATACAGTAGGTTTAACACCAGTATAAATAAAGAATGAGTTCATTACAGTACCTTGAAGTAGTGTTTTGTTTTCTTTCGCTAACGGAGCTTACGAGTTTTCTGTTAAGTTTTGTGTTGTGAAGTTTTCAAGTTTTGGGTAAAGATTCGATGGACTATGGAACAAGGAGTGGTAAGAGCCTAATCTTGGTGATGCCCAAGGCACCCCAAGGTAATATTCAAGTAAAACCAAGAGCCTAAGCTTGGGGATGCCCCGGAAGGCATCCCCTCTTTCGTCTTCATTCATCGGTAACTTTACTTAGAGCTATATTTTTATTCGCCACATGATATGTGTTTTGCTTGGAGCATCAATTTATTTTGTTAGGATTTGCTTGCTGTTATTTAGAACAATTTTTTGCATCTTCTATTTCAATAAAAGTGGCATTGATAGCCTTTACTATGCCTATGTTACAAGTATACATGTTGCTGTTTGAAAACAGAAAGTTTACCGCTGTTGCAATAATTCCATAGAAAAGTCAGAATGTGATAAAATGTTGAAACCTTTTGCATATTAAGCTCTGATAAAATTACTACAGTGGGAATTTTCTTTCATAATTTTTGGAGCTAGGTAAGTATGGATGTTGCAGCATTCTTTACAGACTATCCTGTTTAGGCAGATTGCTGTTATGTTTGCATATGTTTGCTTCTTTAATGATTCTATTTGAGGATAGGACTATTAAATATGCAGAGGCATTTAGTATGCAATTTTGAATAATAATTTTAGTGATTTGCTACAGTAGAGTATGATAAGGTTTTTTCAATGGTTTTTACTAACTTATCTCACGAGTCGTTGTTGAGTTTTGTGTGGATGAAGCTTTTGAGATTTAGGGAGACCGTGATATGAGAGGAATTAAGGAGACACAAAAGATCAAGCTTGGGGATGCCCAAGGCATCCCAAGATAATATTTCAAGAAGTCTCAAGCATCTAAGCTTGGGGATGCCCCGGTTGGCATCCCACCTTTCTGCTTCAACAACTATCGGTTAGTTTCGGTTGATCCTAAGTTTTTGCTTCTTCACATGATGTTTGCCATTCTTAGAATGTCATTTTATTTTGCTTTGCTTCATGTTTGAATAAAATACCAAGATATGAAATTCTTAAATGTTAGAGAGTCTTCACATAGTTGCATAATTATTCAACTACTCATTGATCTTCACTTATATCTTTCGGAGTAGTTTGTCGATGCTCTAGTGCTTCACTTATATCTTTTAGAGCATGGTGGTAGTTTTATTTTGAAGAAATAGATGAACTCTTATGCTTCACTTAGATCATTTTGAGAGTCTTAAATAGCATGGTAATTTGCTTAAAATCCTAATATGCTAGGTATACAAGATTAGTAAAAACTTTCTTATGAGTGTTTTGAATACTAAGAGAAGTTTGATGCTTGATGATTGTTTTGAGATATGGAGGTAATAATATCAAAGTCGTGCTAGTTGAGTAGTTGTGAAATTGAGTAGATATGGAGGTAATAATATCAAGCCATTTCGCAGAATCTGGGCTCATCATTGCTTCCTCGTAGTTTGTAGGTTCGTCATGGTCTAGTAACATGACTTCCAAAACAGGATTACAGTACCACTCTGGTGCAGAACATACTCTAGTTGACCTACAAGGTTTGGTAGTAACTTGATTTGAACTTTCATGATCATCATCATTAACATCCTCACTAATTGGTGTAGGCATCATTGGAACTGATTTCTGTGATGAACCACTTTCCAATTCGAGAGAAGGTACAACTACCTCATCAAGTTCAACTTTCCTCCCACTCACTTCTTTCGAGAGAAACTCCTTCTCTAGAAAGGATCCATTCTTAGCAACGAATATCTTGCCTTCGGATCTGTGATAGAAGGTGTACCCAACAGTTTCCTTTGGGTATCCTATGAAGATGCATTTCTCCGATTTGGGTTCGAGCTTATCAGGCTGAAGCTTTTTCACGTAAGCATCGCAACCCCAAACTTTAAGAAACGACAGATTTGGTTTCTTGCCAAACCATAGTTCATATGGTGTCGTGTCAACGTATTTATATGGTGCCCTATTACCGAAAAAGGCTTTCGCCCCACTTTATATTATAAAGCACATGCCCAAGCCAACAATCCACAGAGGTTCAAACACACACACACACACCAAGTTCAAACAGAACACATGATCCAAAAGGGTTAATGCTGAGGGCACAGCTCAACAAGCCCTAGAACAGAAATAAACGACTGTATCTAGTCGGGCTCCGGGGGGGCGGCGGAAGCGTTGGCGCCAGGCGGAAGGCGAGCGATCGAAGGTCGGCGAGGAGGGTGTTGATGACGTCCCGATCCTGAGGGCGGCTAAGCGGCCGCCAAAGCTGCAGGTACCCACACATTTTAAAAATGGCGTCAGTAGCATGTCTGAGAGTGACCTTTTGGATGACAAGCTTATTGCGGACAGTCCACAGCGTCCAGGCGAGGACTCCTACGCAGAGCCAACGGATATGTCAGTAGCGAGGGGGGAGGCATGGATCTCTGCGAGAAGGTCGGGGAAATTGGAATTGCACCACTGTCCACCAACCGTCTCACGGAAACTGGACCAAAGAAACTGGGCCGTGGAGCACGCGAAGAAGATGTGGTTAGCGTCCTCCATCGTGCCGCACAGGGGGCAAAGCCCATCTCCAGGTCCGTTACGCTTGAGGACTTCGACTCCGGAGGGGAGGCGTCCATGGATCCATTGCCAAAGGAAGATCCTAATCTTCAATGGCAGGCGGATATCCCAGATCAAACTGAAGGGCTCGGGGGCGGGCGAAGGCGCGATGGCCGCGTATAGGGACTTAGTAGAGAAGCATCCAGGAAGATTCTAGGTGCCAAGAGATGGCGTCCGGGGTGTTGGTGACGTTCATCGGGAGAAGGGAGATGTCCTCGAGGAGGGCATCCCAGGCGGCCACTTCGGGCGGGCCAAAAGGGCGGCGAAATGCGAGGCGCCCTAAGTTAATAAGGGCCGTCTCAATAGAGACCCGCGGGTCAACAGCAATGGCGAAGAGCTCGGGAAAGCGGGCGGCCAGAGGGGTGTCGCCGATCCACCGATCAAACCAGAACAGGGTCGCGGACCCAGACCCAACCGAGATGGACGTGCCAATGTGAAGCACAGGGAGCAGCCGAATGACGGCCTGCCAAAACTAGGATCCGTCCGAACACTGACAGAAAGCCAGAGGCTGTCCATGGAGGTACTTGTTCCGGATGATGGTGAGCCAAAGCCCTCCGTCACCATTAGCAATACGCCATAGCCACCGGGTCAGGAGGGCGATGTTCATGCGTCGGGAGGACAAAATCCCCAGACCCCCTGGTCCTTGGGTTTACATATGTCCGGCCAACTGACCATATGGTACTTCTGTCTGTCATCCTCGCCAGCCCAGTAGAACCTGGATTGGTACTTGGCAATTTCCGTGTGCAGCATTTCATGGAGGCGATAAAAGCTCATGAGGTACCAAAGAAGGCTGGCGAGAGAGGAGTTGATGAGAATCACACGCGCAACCTTCGATAGCCAGCGCCCTTTGCAAGGCTCGACATGATGTTTCATATGGGTCACCAGGGGGCAGAGGTCTGCCACGGTGAGGCGTGAATCACTAATGGGGATCCCCAGGTAGGTCGTGGGGAAAGAACCCAGCCAACAGTTAAGTCGGTCAGCGATAGCCTGAGCTTCCACCGGAGGGTAACCAAGAACCATCACTTCGCTCTTATCGAAGTTGATCGTTAGGCTCGACATCTGCTGGAAGCACAGGAGGAGGAACTTCAGGTTAGCCACGTCCTGAGTAGAACCTTCAACCATTATTATGGTGTCATCCGCGTATTGAAGGAGGGAGACCCCTCCCCCTCCGACTAGGTGGGGGACAATGCCGTGAATATGGCCGGCACCCTTGGCTTTGTCCAGGATGCCGGCCAGAGCATCGACCACCATGTTGAACAGGAACAGCGAGAACGGGTCCCCCTGACGCACCCCACAGAGAGTGGGGAAGTATGGCCCAATCTCGCCATTGATGTTCACCGCGGTCCGCCCACTGGAGACTAATTGCATCACGCGAGTCATCGAGCGGTCGTCAAAGCCCTTACGCAACAGCACTTCCCGAAGGAAAGGCCAGTGCATAGTATCATAAGCTTTATGAAAGTCCAGCTTCAGGAAGACAACACGATGTTGTTTCACCCGAACTTCGTGAAGGACTTCATGGAAGACCAACACGCCATCTAAAATAAACCGGCCTTGGATGAAGGCCGATTGGTTCGGGTGAGTGATCGAGTAAGCAAGCAGGGTCACCCTATTGGCATACCCTTTGGCCAGGATCCGGAATATCACGTTAATCACGGTGATGGGATGGAACCGGCGAATATCAGAGGCGCCCGGAACCTTTGGGATGAGGGTAATGATCCCATAATTGAGGTGTCCAAGGTCCATAGAGCCCGAATAGAACTCCTCGAAGAGGGCCATGACCTCAGGTTTGACTGTCTGCCAGAACATTTTAAAGAACGTAACGGGCAAGCCATCCGGACCCGGTATGGTGCCCTATTCAACGTGAATGCAGCCGGCTCTAAAGCATAACCCCAAAATGATAGTGGTAAATCGGTAAGAGAGATCATAGATCGCACCATATCTAATAAATTACAGTTACGACATTCGAACACACCATTACGTTGTGGTGTTCCAGGTGGCGTGAGTTGCGAAACTATTCCACATTGTTTCAAATGAAGACCAAACTCGTAACTCAAATATTCGCCTCCGCGATCAGATTGTAGAAACTTTATTTTTTCTTGTTACGATGGTTTTCCACTTCACTCTAAAATTCTTTGAACTTTTCAAATGTTTCGAACTTATGTTTTATTAAGTAGATATACCCATATCCGCTCAAATCATCTATGAAGGTCCGAAAATAACGATACCCTCTGCGAGCCTCAACACTCATCGGACCGCATACATCAGCATGTATTATTTCCAATAAGTTAGTGGCTCGCTTCATTGTTCCGGAGAATGGAGTCTTAGTCATCTTGCCCATGAGGCATGGTTCGCAAGCATCAAGTGATTCATAATCAAGTGATTCCAAAAGCCCATCAGCATGGAGTTTCTTCATGCGCTTTACACCAATATGACCTAAACGGCAATGCCACAAATAAATTGCACTATCATTACTAACTTTGCATCTTTTGGCTTCAATATTATGAATATGTGTATCACTACAATCAAGATTCAACAAAAATAGACCACTCATCAAGGGTGCATGACTATAAAAGATATTACTCATATAAATAGAACAACCATTATTCTCTGATTTAAATGAATAACGCGCCACGCATTAAACAAGATCCAGATATAATGTTCAAGCTCAACGTTGGCACCAAATAATAATTATTCAGGTCTAAAACTAATCTTGAAGGTAGATGTAGAGGTAGCGTGCCGACGAGGACCACATCGATCTTGGAACCATTTCCGACACGCATCGTCACCTCATCCTTAGCCAATCTTCGTTTAACCCGTAGCTCCTATTTCGAGTTGCAAATATGAGCAACAGAACCAGTATCAAATACCCAGGCACTACTACGAGCATTAGTAAGGTACACATCAATAACATGCATATCAAATATACCTTTCACTTTGCCATCCTTCTTATCTGCCAAAAACTTGGGGCAGTTCCGCTTCCAGTGACCAGTCCCTTTGCAATAGAAGTACTTAGTTTCAAGCTTAGGTCCAGACTTGGGCTTCTTCACGGGAGAAGCAACTTGCTTGCTATTCTTCTTGAAGTTCCCCTTCTTTCCTTTGCCCTTTTTATTGAGACTAGTGGTCTTGTTAACCATCAACACTTGATGCTCCTTCTTGATTTCTACCTCCGCAGCCCTAAGCATTGCGAAGAGCTCGGGAATTGTCTTTTCCACCCCTTGCATATTATAGTTGATCACGAAGCCTTTATAGCTTGGTGGCAGTGATTGAACAACTCTGTCAATGACACTATCATCAAGATGATTAACTCCCAACTGTGTCAAGTGGTAATGGTACCTAGACATTCTGAGTATGTGTTCACTGATAGAACTATTCTCCTCCATCTTGCAGCTATAGAACTTGTTGGAGACTTCATATCTCTCAACTCGGGCATTTTCTTGAAATATTAACTTCAACTCTTGGAACATCTCATATGCTCCATGATGTTCAAAACGTCTTTGAAGTCCCGATTCTAAGCCGTAAAGCATGGCACACTGAACTATCGAGTAGTCATCAGATTTAGCTTGCCAGACGTTCATAACATCTGGAGTTGCTCCTACAGCAGGCCTTGCACCTAGCGGTGCTTCAAGGACGTAATTCTTCTGTGCAGCAATGAGGATAATCCTCAAGTTATGGACCCAGTCCGTGTAGTTGCTACCATCATCTTTCAACTTAGCTTTCTCTAGGAACGCATTAAAATTCAAGGGAACGGTAGCATGCGCCATTGATATACAATAACATAGATATGCAAAAACTATCAGGATTGTTCATGATAAATTTAAGTTCAATTAATCATATTACTTAAGAACTCCCACTTAGATAGACATCCCTCTAGTCGTCTAAATGATCACGTGATCCATATCAACTAAACCATGTCCGATCATCACATGAGATGAAGTAGTTTTCAATGGTGAACATCTCTATGTTGATCAAATCTACTATATGATTCATGTTCGACCTTTCGGTCTCTGTGTTCCGAGGCCATATCTGTATATGCTAGGATCGTCAAGTTTAACCCGAGTATTTTGCACATGCAAAACTGGCTTGCACCCGTTGTATGTGAACATAGAGCTTATCTCGCCCAATCATCATGTGGTGTCTCGGTACGATTAATTGTAGCAATAGTGCATACTCAGGGAGAACACTTATACCTTGAAATTTAGTGAGGGATCATCTTATAATGCTACCACCGTACTAAGCAAAATAAGATGCATAAAACATAAACATCACATGCAATCAAAATATGTGACATGATATGGCCATCATCATCTTGTGCCTTTGATCTCCATCTCCAAAGCACCGTCATGATCTCCATCGTCACCGGCTTGACACCTTGATCTCCATCGTAGCGTCGTTGTCGTCTCGCCAACTATTGCTTCTACAACTATCGCTACCGCATAGTGATAAAGTAAAGCAATTACATGGAAATTGCATTTCATACAATAAAGCGACAACCATAAGGCTCCAGCCAGTTGCTGATAACTTTTACAAAACATGATCATCTCATACAATAATGTATATCACATCATGTCTTGACCATATCACATCACAACATGCCCTGCAAAAACAAGTTAGACGTCCTCTACTCTGTTGTTGCAAGTTTTACGTGGCTGCTACGGGCTTCTAGCAAGAACCGTTCTTACCTATGCATCAAAACCACAACGATTTTTCATCAAGTGTGCTATTTTAACCTTCAACAAGGACCGGCCATAGTCAAATTCGGTTCAACTAAAGTTGGAGAAACAAACACCGTCAGCCACCTTTATGCAAAACAAGTTGCATGTCTGTCAGTGGAACCGGTCTCATGAACGTGGTCATGTAAGGTTGGTCCGGGCCGCTTCATCCAACAATACCGCCAAATAAAAATAAGACGTTGGTGATAAGCAGTATGACTATTAGCACCCACAACTCTTTGTGTTCTACTCATGCATATCATCTATGCATAGACCTAGCTCGGCTGCCACTGTTGGGGAACGTAGCATGCAATTTTAAAAAAATTCCTATGATCACACAAGATCTATCTAGGAGATGCATAGAAACGAGAGGGGCGAGTGTGTCCACGTACCCTCGTAAACCTAAAGCGGAAGCGTTAGATTAATGCGGTTGACGTAGTCAAACGTCTTCACGATCCAACCGATCTAGTACCGAACGTATGACACCTCCGAGTTCAGCACACGTTCAGCTCGATGACGTCGCTCGAACTCTTGATCTAGCAGAGGGTCGAGGGAGAGTTTCATCAGCACGACGGCGTGGTGACGGTGATGGTGATGAGATCTGCGCAGGGCTTCGCCTAAGCACTACGACACTATGACCTGATAACCCACAAGTATAGGGGATCACAACAGTTTTCGAGGGTAGAGTATTCAACCCAAATTTATAGATTCGACACAAGGGGAGCCAAAGAATATTTGAAGGTATTACCAGCTGATTTGTCAATTCAACCACACCTGGAGATTAATTATCTACAGCAAGTAATCAGTAGCAAAGTAATATGATAGTTTTCATAGCGGTGACAGCAGTAATAGTAATGGTAACAATGATAGCAGCAATTTTGTAGCAAGTGTAGCAGTGATGATAGCAGTAGTAACTTAGCAAGAAAAATATAAGATAAATTCGTAGGCATTGGATCGGTGACTTGTTGGATAATATTCATCATGAGACAGTTATAACCTAGGGCGGTACGGCACTAGCTCCAGTTCGTCAATGTAATGTAGGCATGTATTTCATAAATAGTCATACATGCTTATGGAAAGAACTTGCATGACATCTTTTGTCCTACCCTCCCGTGGCAGCGGGGTTGATGACCCACAAGTATAGGGCTTGGTCATAGGTCTGGGCTTGGAGGCGCTCGATTTTCTCGTGAAGCTTGAAGATGGTCTCCCCAATGTTCTTGTCATCCAGCTTGTGGTTGTTGGTGAACTCCATGATCATTATATGATAGGTGTCGAGTCCACGTTCCACCATCTCCTGGCACTTGAAAACTTGTTGCTCCATTGCCTCGAGCCTTGTCACCATGCTTCCGGTCCTCCTTGGTCCCTCAACATCACGGATGTGCAGCAACCCCTCACGCATCTCAATGGTTTGAGGGTGTTGCAGCACCTCCGCGAGGTAGGGGTTGAAGACCTTCTCGAAGAACTTGTCCTTGGGGGCACTTGAAGACGCCATGGCAATCTAGATCTGTTAGAAAAACAGCTCGACACAAACACAGAAGATATTTGCATGATACGGTGGTCAAAACCTTTGGGAGATTATATAATGAATTTTTACGACCAAAAGAAGTATCGTGCAAGAAAACGGAGTCCGGAGGGCACACGAGGTGCCCACGAGGCAGGGGGCGCGCCCTCCACCCTCGTGGAAGCCTCGTGTCCTTCCCGGACTATTTCTTATTTTCCTATTTTCTTAAATATTCCAAAACGGAGAAAAATTGCCATTAGAACTATTTTGGAGTCGGTTTACTTACCGTGCCACGTACCTATTCCTTTTCGGAGTCTGAAACGTTGTGGAAAGTGTCCCTTATGTATTCATCTGGGGTTACAATTTCAATAACATTAGTTTCAACATTTATGGGATTACCTGAGATATAATGTTTGATTCTTTGACCGTTCACCACCCTCGGATTTGTGCCTTCGAAGTTGTTGATTTTTATGGCACCGGAACGATAAACCTCCTCGATGACGTAAGGACCTTCCCATTTAGAGAGAAGTTTGCCTGCAAAAAATCTTAAACGAGAATTGTATAATAATACATAATCGCCTACATTAAACTCACGTTTTTGTATCCTTTTATCATGCCATCTTTTAACTTTTTCTTTAAACAGTTTGGCATTCTCATAGGCCTGGGTTCTCCATTCATCAAGTGAGCTAATGTCAAAAAGCCTCTTCTCACCGGCAAGTTTGAAAAGTCATAGTTGAGCTCCTTAATGGCCCAATATGCCTTATGTTCTAGTTCAAGAGGTAAGTGACATGCTTTACCATAAACCATTTTATACGGAGACATACCCATAGGATTTTTATATGCAGTTCTATAGGCCCATAATGCATCATCAAGTTTCTTGGACCAATTCTTCCTAGAACTATTAACAGTCTTTTGCAAAATTAATTTAAGCTCTCTATTGCTTAGTTCTACTTGACCACTAGACTGTGGGTGATACGGAGATGCAATTCTATGATTAACATCATACTTAGCAAGCATTTTACGGAAAGCACCATGAATAAAATGTGAACCACCGTCAGTCATTAAATATCCAGGGACTCCAAACCTCAGCAAAATAACTTCTTTAAGCATCTTAATAGAGGTGTTATGATCATCACTACTAGTTGGAATAGCTTCTACCCACTTAGTAACGTAATCAAGAGCAACTAAAATATTTGTATACCCATTAGAGGAAGGAAACGATCCCATATAATCAAAACCCCAAACATCAAATGGTTCAATAACAAGTGAATAATTCATAGGCATTTCTTGACGTCTACTAATATTACCAATTCTTTGACATTCATCACAAGACAAGACAAACTTACGGGCATCTTTGAAGAGAGTAGGCCAATAAAAACAGGTTTGCAATACCTTATGTGCAGTTCTATCTCCAGCATGGTGTCCTCCATAAGCTCGGAGTGACACTTGCGTAGGATCTGTTCCTGTTCATGCTCAGGTACACAATGTCTAATAACACCATCTACTCCTTCTTTATAAAGATGTGGCTCATCCCAGAAGTAATGTCTTAAATCATAGAAGAACTTTTTCTTTTGCTGGTATGTGAAACTAGGTGGTATAAACTTAGCAACAATATAATTAGCATAATCAGCATACCATGGAGCAGTACGAGAAGCATCTATCACAGCTAATTGTTCATCAGGAAAGCTATCATCAATAGGTAGTGGGTCATCAAGAACATTCGCTAACGGGGTTCTCGGCTCCGTTTCTATCAGTAATATGTAAATCAAATTCTTGTATCAAGAGAACCCATCTAATAAGTCTAGGTTTAGCATCTTTCTTTTCCATAAGATATTTAATAGCAGCATGATCAGTGTGAACAGTTACTTTAGAATCAACAATGTAAGGTCTAAACTTATCACAAGCAAATACAACTGCTAAGAACTCCTTTTCAGTAGTAGCATAATTTCTTTGAGCACTGTCTAGAGTTTTACTAGCATATTGGATAACATTTAATTTCTTATCAACTCTTTGTCCTAAAACAGCCCCTACAACATAATCACTAGCATCACACATGATTTCAAATGGTAAATTCCAATCAGGAGGCTGAATAATAGGTGCAGAAATCAAAGCTTTCTTAAGTATTTCAAATGCTTCTACACAATCATCATCAAATACAAAAGGAACATCGTTTTGTAAGAGATTAGTTAGAGGCCCGAAAATTTTAGAGAAGTCCTTAATGAACCTCCTATAAAAACCGGCATGACCAAGGAAACTTCTTATACCTTTAATATCCTTAGGACACGGCATCTTTTCAATAGCATCAACTTTAGCTTTATCAACTTCAATACCTCATTTAGAAATTTTATGCCCCAAGACAATACCTTCATTAACCATAAAATGGCACTTCTCCCAATTCAAGACAAGATTAGTTTCTTCACATCTCTGCAAAACTCGATCAAGGTTGCTTAAGCAATCATCAAAAGAAGTTCCATAAACAGAAAAATCATCCATGAATACCTCAACAATCTTTGCACAAAAGTCAGAGAATATAGCAGTCATACATCTTTGAAAGGTAGCGGGTGCATTGCATAAACCAAAAGGCATACGTCTATAAGCAAAGGTACCGAAAGGGCAAGTAAAAGTGGTCTTTTCTTGATCTCTTTTGACACAGGTATTTGAGAGAAACTAGAATAACCATCTAGAAAGCAAAAATGTGTACGTTTGGATAATATTTCTAGCATTTGATCAATTAAAGGTAAAGGGTAATGATCCTTTTTAGTAGTTACCATTCTATAACCTGTAACAATTCTTTGTGGGATCAGTTCATCTTTATCATTAAGAACAATAGTAATACCTCCCTTCTTAGGGACACAATGGACATGACTTACCCACTGACTATCAACAACGGGATAAATTATACCTGCCTCCAGAAGCTTTAGTATTTCTTTTCTTACCACTTCTTTCATCTTAGGATTTAACCATCGTTGGTGATCAACAATCGGTTTCGCGTCTTTCTCCAATTTTATTTTGTGCTGGCAGAGAGTGGGACTAATGCCCTTAAGATCATCAAGAGTATATCCAATAGCAGCATGGCGCTTCTTCAGAGTTTTCAATAATTTCTTTTCTTCATGCTCTGAAAGGTTAGCACTAATAATAACAGGATATATCTCTTTCTCATCAAGATAAGCATATTTAAGAGTATCAGGTAATGGTTTAAGCTCAAACACGGGATCACCCTTGGGTGGAGGAGGATCCCCTAGGATTTCAACAGGCAAGTTGTGTTTCAAAATAGGTCCCTGTTTAAAGGATACTTCATCTATTTCCCTTCTTTCATTCATAAACATATCATTTTCATGATCTAGCAAATATTGTTCTAAAGGATCACTAGGAGGCACGACAATAGAAGCAATACCAATAATTTCGTCTTTACTAGGCAATTATTTATCATGGGGTTGTCTATGAAATTTAGCAAAATTAAACTCATGAGACATATCCCCTAAACCAACAGAAACAATATCCTTATTGCAGTCTATCTTAGCATTAACAGTATTCAAGAAGGGTCTACCAAATATAATGGGACAAAAGTCATCTTGTGGGGAACCAAGAATAAGAAAATCAGCAGGATATTTAACTTTCCCACACAATACTTTAACATCTCTAACAATCCCAACCGGTGAAATAGTATCTCTATTGGCAAGCTTAATTGTAACATCAATCTCTTTTATTTCAGCAGGTGCAATATCGTGCATAATTTCTTTGTATAAGGAATGAGGTATTGCACTTGCACTAGCACCCATATCACATAAGCCATGATAGCAATGATCTCCTATTTTAACAGAAATAACAAGCATGCCTACAATAGGTCTATGTTTATTTTTAGTATCAGGTCTAGCAATCCTAGCAGCTTCATCACAGAAGTAAATAACATGCCCATCAATATTATCGACCAAGAGATCTTCAACCATAGTAATACTAGGTTCAACTTTAATTTGTTCAGAGGGAGCAGGTGTTCTAGTATTACTCTTATGAACAATGGTAGAAACTTTAGCATGATCCTTTATTCTAACAGGGAAAGGTGGTTTCTTAATATAAGTAGTGGGAACAACAGGATCAGTATAAGTGATAGTATTTTCTTCAACCTTAATAGGTGCAGCTACTTTTACTTCAATGGGGGGATTATATTTAAACCACTTCTCCTTAGGGAGATCAACATAAATAGCAAAGGATTCACAGAAAGAAGCTACTATCCCAGAGTCAAGTCCATATTTACTGCTAAATTCACGGAAAGCGTCGGTATCCATAAAAGATTTAATACAATCAAACTTAGGTGCTATACCTGACTCCTTACCTTCGTTGAGATCCCAATCTTTAGAGTTGCGTTTAATTCTTTATTGGAAAGAATTAAACGCAACCGATTGGATGTACAAGATGCATAGGATAAAACTTTTGATGAAATTCCAATTTCAATCGGTTGTAGTTCCATGATCCCATATCATTACATAGCGTAAACCATGTCAATGCCTCTCACTTCGAAGATAAAGGGAAGATCTTCTTCTTGATAACATCCTCGGGCATACCTGCAAGCTTAAATAATCCACAAACTTCATCCACATAGATTAGGTGCAAATCGGGATGTAATGTTCCATCACCTGTGAAAGAATTAGCTAGCAGTTTCTCTATCATGCCCGAAGGAATTTCAAAGTAAACATTTTCAGTAGGTTGATGAGCAACTCTTTGCTCTACTGGTCGGGGTGAGGATACCCCGAACAAGCCCCTCAAAGGATTATGTTCCATAGTAACAAGTGACAGTAAATTTCAGCACACCATGTAAATTTTTCCTTACCAAATTCCACCTACCAAAGGCGCTTCACTCCCCGGCAATGGCGCCAGAAAATATTCTTGATGACCCACAAGTATAGGGGATCTATCGTAGCCTTTTCGATAAGTAAGAGTGTCAAACCCAACAAGGAGCAGAAGGAAATGATAAGGTGTTTTCAGCAAGGTATTCTCTGCAAGCACTGAAATTATCGGTAACAGATAGTTTTGTGATAAGGTAATTTGTAACGGGTAACAAGTAATGAAAGTAAATAAGGTGCAGCAAGATGGCCCAATCCCTTTTGTAGCAAAGGACAAGCCTGGACAAACTATTATATAAAGGAAAGCGCTCCCGAGGACACATGGGAATTATCGTCAAGCTAGTTTTCATCACGTTCATATGATTCGCGTTCGGTACTTTGATAATTTGATATGTGGGTGGACCGGTGATTGGGTACTGTCCTTCCTTGGACAAGCATCCCACTTATGATTAACCCCTATTGCAAGCATCCGCAACTACAACAGAAGTATTAAGGTAAACCTAACCATAGCATGAAACATGTGGATCCAAATCAGCCCCTTACGAAGCAACGCATAAACTAGGGTTTAAGCTTCTGTCACTCTAGCAACCCATCATCTACTTATTACTTCCCAATGCCTTCCTCTAGGCCCAAACAATGGTGAAGTGTCATGTAGTCGACGTTCACATGACACCACTAGAGGAAAGACAACATACATCTCATCAAAATATCGAACGAATACCAAATTCACATGACTACTTATAGCAAGACTTCTCCCATGTCCTCGGGGACAAACGTAACTACTCACAAAGCATATTCATGTTCATAATCAGAGGGGTATTAATATGCATAATGGATCTGAACATATGATCTTCCACCGAATAAACCAACTAGCATCAACTACAAGGAGTAATCAACACTACTAGGAACCCATAGGTACCAATCTGAGGTTTTGAGACAAAGATTGGATACAAGAGATGAACTAGGGTTTGTGATGAGATGGTGCTGGTGAAGATGTTGATGGATATTGACCCCCTCCCGATGAGAGGATCGTTGGTGATGACGATGGTGATGATTTCCCCCTCCCGGAGGGAAGTTTCCCCGGCAGAACAGCTCCGCCGGAGCCCTAGATTGGTTCCGCCAAGGTTCCGCCTCGTGGCGGCGGAGTTTCATCCCGTGAGATAGCTTATGATTTTTTCCTCGACGAAAGACCCCATATAGCCAAAGATGGGCATCTGAGGGCTACCAGGGGGCCCACAAGGCAGGGGGCGCGCCCAGGGGGGTAGGGCGCGCCCCCACCCTCGTGGACGGTGGGTGGCCTCCCTCTGGTACTTTCTTTGCCCAACATGTTTTATATATTCTGAAAATAATTCCCGTGGAGTTTCAGGACTTTTGGAGATGCGCAAAATAGGTCTCTAATATTTGCTCCTTTTCCAGCCTAGAATTCCAGCTGCCGGCATTCCCCCTCTTCATGTAAACCTTGTAAAATAAGAGAGGATAGGCATAAGTATTGTGACATAATGTGTAATAACATCCCATAATGCAATAAATATCGATATAAAAGCATGATGCAAAATGGACGTATCAACTCCCCCAAGCTTAGACCTCCCTTGTCCTCAAGCGAAAGCCGATATCAAAAAATATGTCCACATGTTTAGAGATAGAGGTGTCGATAAAATAAAATACGGACATGAGGGCATCATGATCATTCTTATAACAGCAACATATATAATTATTGTCATATGATCTCCTATGCTAAAGTAACAATTCATTCACAGTTTCAAGTATGAATCACAAACTTCATTTAAAACTAAGAAACTATAATCTCAGTCATTGAAGCAATTGCAATTTATCATAACATAGGAAAGAATCAATATAAGAGCTTTTCAGCAAGTCCACATACTCAACCATCATTTAGTGTTTCACAATTGCTAACACTCATGCAATATTTATGGGTATGAAGTTTCAATCAAACACAGAGAAAGATAGGGGCTTATAGTTTTGCCTCCCAACCTTTTACCTCAAGGGTAATGTCAACAATAATAGTTCATGAAAACTCACATCCAATTAGCTATATCTATCAGGAGCTTTCCAGTGCTTGCCAAAGGATAAAATGTAAAACGGAAAGGTGAAGATCACCATGACTCTTGTATGAAGTATAAGACAAGAATAAAAGATAGGCCCTTCGCAGAGGGAAGCAGAGGTTGTCATGTGCTTTTATGGTTGGATGCACAAAATCTTAATGCGAAAGAACGTCACTTTATATTGCCACTTGTGATATGGACCTTTATAATGCAGTCCGTTGCTTTTATTTCTTCCACATCACAAGATCGTATAAAGCTTATTTTCTCCACACTAATAAATCACACATATTTAGAGAGCAATTTTTATTGCTTGCAATTATGACAACTTACTTGAGGGATCTTACTCAATCCATAGGTAGATATGGTGGACTCTCATGGCAAAATTGGGTTTAAGGATATTTGGAAGCACAAGTAGTATCTCTACTTGGTGCAAAGAATTTGGCTAGAATGAGAGGGAAAGGCAAGCTCAACATGTTGGATGATCCATGACAATATAATTTATCTCAGATGTAAGAAAACATAACCCATTACGTTGTCATCCTTGTCCAACTTCAACTCTTTAGCATGTCATATTTTAATGAGTGCTCACAATCATAAAAGATGTCCAAGATAGTATATTTATATGTGAAAACCTCTCTTTCTTTATTACTTCCTATTAATTGCAACGATGACCAAAACTATGCTTGTCAACTCTCAACAACTTTTATTCATCATACTCTTTATATGTGAAGTCATTACTCTCCATAAGATCCATATGATCTCTTTATTTCTTTTTATTCTTTTCTTTTATTTTATTCCCTCAAGATCATAGCAAGATAATCAAGCCCTTGACTCAACACTAATCTTTATTATATATAGCTCACGGACTCGATTACATAGAAGGATCATAAAGCAAAACTCAAAACTAGATCATACTAAAACTTTATTCTACTAGATCAAGATATTACCAAAAGGATCGAACTAAGAAAAATGGTAAAGATAAAGGTGTGATGGTGATACGATACCGGGGCACTCCCCCAAGCTTGGCAGTTGCCAAGGGGAGTGCCCATACCCATGTGTTTATGTCTCCTTCTACGAAGGTGGCGATGATGGAGTTGTTGATGATGTGGGCTTGTCGTCCATCTTCCAAGGCATAGGCTTGCCATCATAGAAGGATGATCGAGTCTCCGGGATCCTCAAATCTGCAGCCAAACTCATCCTCTTGAATCTATATTCATACTCACAGTTTTGGTTTTGCAGGTCATAGGTCTGGGCTTGGAGGCGCTCGATTTTCTCGTGAAGCTTGAAGATGGTCTCCCCAATGTTCTTGTCATCCAGCTTGTGGTTGTTGGTGAACTCCATGATCATTATATGATCAGTGTCGAGTCCATGTTCCACCATCTCCTGGCACTTGAAAACTTGTTGCTCCATTGCCTCGAGCCTTGTCACCACGCTTCCGGTCCTCCTTGGTCACGGATGTGCAGCAACCCCTCACGCATCTCAATGGTTTGAGGGTGTTGCAGCACCTCCCACGAGGTAGGGGTTGAAGACCTTCTCGAAGAACTTGTCCTTGGGGGCACTTGAAGACGCCATGGCGATCTAGATCTGTTAGAAAAACAGCTCGACACAAAGACAAAAGATATTTGCGTGATACGGTGGTCAAAACCTTCGGGAGATTATATAATGAATTTTTACGACCAAAAGAAGTACCGTGCAAGAAAACAGAGTCCGGAGGGCACACGAGGTGCCCACGAGGCAGGGAGCGCGCCCTCCACCCTCGTGGAAGCCTCGTGTCCTTCCCGGACTATTTCTTATTTTCCTATTTTCTTAAATATTCCAAAACAAAGAAAAATTTCCATTGGAACTATTTTGGAGTCGGTTTACTTACCGTGCCACGTACCTATTCCTTTTCGGAGTCTGAAACGTTGTGGAAAGTGTCCCTTATGTATTCATCTGGGGTTACAATTTCAATAACATTAGTTTCAACACTTATGGGATTACCTGAGATATAATGTTTGATTCTTTGACCGTTCACCACCCTCGGATTTGTGCCTTCGAAGTTGTTGATTTTTATGGCACCGGAACGATAAACCTCCTCGATGACGTAAGGACCTTCCCATTTAGAGAGAAGTTTGCCTACAAAAAATCTTAAACGAGAATTGTATAATAATACATAATCGCCTACATTAAACTCACGGTTTTGTATCCTTTTATCATGCCATCTTTTAACTTTTTCTTTAAATAGTTTGGCATTCTCATAGGATTGGGTTCTCCATTCATCAAGTGAGCTAATGTCAAAAAGCCTCTTCTCACCGGCAAGTTTGAAGTCATAGTTGAGCTCCTTAATGGCCCAATATGCCTTATGTTCTAGTTCAAGAGGTAAGTGACAAGCTTTACCATAAACCATTTTATACGGAGACATACCCATAAGATTTTTATATGCAGTTCTATAAGCCCATAATGCATCATCAAGTTTCTTGGACCAATTCTTCCTAGAACTATTAACAGTCTTTTGCAAAATTAATTTAAGCTCTCTATTGCTCAGTTCTACTTGACCACTAGACTGTGGGTGATACGGAGATGCAATTCTATGATTAACATCATACTTAGCAAGCATTTTACGAAAAGCACCATGAATAAAATGTGAACCACCATCAGTCATTAAATATCCAGGGACTCCAAACCTCAGCAAAATAACTTCTTTAAGCATCTTAATAGAGGTGTTATGATCATCACTACTAGTTGGAATAGCTTCTACCAACTTAGTAACGTAATCAAGAGCAACTAAAATATTTGTATACCCATTAGAGGAAGGTAACGATCCCATATAATCAAAACCCCAAACATCAAATGGTTCAATAACAAGTGAATAATTCATAGGCATTTCTTGACGTCTACTAATATTACCAATTCTTTGACATTCATCACAAGACAAGACAAACTTACGGGCATCTTTGAAGAGAGTAGGCCAATAAAAACAGGTTTGCAATACCTTATGTGCAGTTCTATCTCCAGCATGGTGTCCTCCATAAGCTCGGAGTGACACTTGCGTAGGATCTGTTCCTGTTCATGCTCAGGTACACAACGTCTAATAACACCATCTACTCCTTCTTTATAAAGATGTGGCTCATCCCAGAAGTAATGTCTTAAATCATAGAAGAACTTTTTCTTTTGCTGGTATGTGAAACTAGGTGGTATAAACTTAGCAACAATATAATTAGCATAATCAGCATACCATGGAGCAGTACGAGAAGCATTTATCACAGCTAATTGTTCATCAGGAAAGCTATCATCAATAGGTAGTGGGTCATCAAGAACATTCGCTAACCTAGACAAGTTGTCTGCAACGGGGTTCTCGGCTCCCTTTCTATCAGTAATATGTAAATCAAATTCTTGTATCAAGAGAACCCATCTAATAAGTCTAGGTTTAGCATCTTTCTTTTCCATAAGATATTTAATAGCAGCATGATCAGTGTGAACAGTTATTTAGAATCAACAATATAAGGTCTAAACTTATCACAAGCAAATACAACTGCTAAGAACTCCTTTTCAGTAGTAGCATAATTTCTTTGAGCACTGTCTAGAGTTTTACTAGCATATTGGATAACATTTAATTTCTTATCAACTCTTTGTCCTAAAACAGCCCCTACAGCATAATCACTAGCATCACACATGATTTCAAATGGTAAATTCCAATCAGGAGGCTGAATAATAGGTGCAGAAATCAAAGCTTTCTTAAGTATTTCAAATGCTTCTACACAATCATCATCAAATACAAAAGGAACATCGTTTTGTAAGAGATTAGTTAGAGGCCCAAAAATTTTAGAGAAGTCCTTAATGAACCTCCTATAAAAACCGGCATGACCAAGGAAACTTCTTATACCTTTAATATCCTTAGGACACGACATCTTTTCAATAGCATCAACTTTAGCTTTATCAACTTCAATACCTCTTTTAGAAATTTTATGCCCCAAGACAATACCTTCATTAACCATAAAGTGGCACTTCTCCCAATTCAAGACAAGATTGGTTTCTTCACATCTCTGCAAAACTCGATCAAGGTTGCTTAAGCAATCATCAAAAGAAGTTCCATAAACAGAAAAATCATCCATGAATACCTCAACAATCTTTGCACAAAAGTCAGAGAATATAGCAGTCATACATCTTTGAAAGGTAGTAGGTGCATTGCATAAACCAAAAGGCATACGTCTATAAGCAAAGGTACCGAAAGGGCAAGTAAAAGTGGTCTTTTCTTGATCTCTTTTGACACAGGTATTTGAGAGAAACCAGAATAACCATCTAGAAAGAAAAAATGTGTATGTTTGGATAATCTTTCTAGCATTTGATCAATTAAAGGTAAAGGGTAATGATCCTTTTTAGTAGTTACCATTCTATAACCTGTAACAATTCTTTGTGGGATCAGTTCATCTTTATCATTAGGAACAATAGTAATACCTCCCTTCTTAGGGACACAATGGACATGACTTACCCACTGACTATCAACAACGGGATAAATTATACCTGCCTCCAGAAGCTTTAGTATTTCTTTTCTTACCACTTCTTTCATCTTAGGATTTAACCATCGTTGGTGATCAACAATCGGTTTCGCGTCTTTCTCCAATTTTATTTCGTGCTGGCAGAGAGTGGGACTAATGCCCTTAAGATCATCAAGAGTATATCCAATAGCAGCATGGCGCTTCTTCAGAGTTTTCAATAATTTCTTTTCTTCATGCTCTGAAAGGTTAGCACTAATAATAACAGGATATATCTCTTTCTCATCAAGATAAGCATATTTAAGAGTATCAGGTAATGGTTTAAGCTCAAACACGGGATCACCCTTGGGTGGAGGAGGATCCCCTAGGATTTCAACAGGCAAGTTGTGTTTCAAAATAGGTCCCTGTTTAAAGAATACTTCATCTATTTCCCTTCTTTCATTCATAAACATATCATTTTCATGATCTAGCAAATATTGTTCTAAAGGATCACTAGGAGGCACGGCAATAGAAGCAATACCAATAATTTCATCTTTACTAGGCAATTATTTATCATGGGGTTGTCTACGAAATTTAGCAAAATTAAACTCATGAGACATATCCCCTAAACCAACAGAAACAATATCCTTATTGCAGTCTATCTTAGCATTAACAGTATTCAAGAAGGGTCTACCAAATATAATGGGACAAAAGTCATCTTGTGGGGAACCAAGAATAAGAAAATCAGAAGGATATTTAACTTTCCCACACAATACTTTAACATCTCTAACAATCCCAACCGGTGAAATAGTATCTCTATTGGCAAGCTTAATTGTAACATCAATCTCTTTTATTTCAGCAGGTGCAATATCGTGCATAATTTCTTTGTATAAGGAATGAGGTATTGCACTTGCACTAGCACCCATATCACATAAGCCATGATAGCAATGATCTCCTATTTTAACAGAAATAACAAGCATGCCTACAACAGGTCTATGTTTATTTTTAGTATCAGGTCTAGCAATCCTAGCAGCTTCATCACAGAAGTAAATAACATGCCCATCAATATTATCGACCAAGAGATCTTTAACCATAGTAATACTAGGTTCAACTTTAATTTGTTCAGAGGGAGTAGGTGTTCTAGTATTACTCTTATGAACAACAGTAGAAACTTTAGCATGATCCTTTATTCTAACAGGGAAAGGTGGTTTCTTAATATAAGTAGTGGGAACAACAGGATCACTATAAGTGATAGTATTTTCTTCAACCTTAATAGGTGCAGCTACTTTTACTTCAATGGGGGGATTATATTTAAACCACTTCTCCTTAGGGAGATCAACATAAATAGCAAAGGATTCACAGAAAGAAGCTACTATCTCAGAGTCAAGTCCATATTTAGTGCTAAATTCACGGAAAGCGTCGGTATCCATAAAAGATTTAACACAATCAAACTTAGGTGCTATACCTGACTCCTTACCTTCGTCGCGATCCCAATCTTTAGAGTTGCGTTTAATTCTTTATTGGAAAGAATTAAACGCAACCGATTGGATGTACAAGATGCATAGGATAAAACTTTTGATGAAATTCCAATTTCAATCGGTTGTAGTTCCATGATCCCATATCATTACATAGCGTAAACCATGTCAATGCCTCTCACTTCAAAGATAAAGGGAAGACCTTCTTCTTGATAACATCCTCGGGCATACCTGCAAGCTTAAATAATCCACAAACTTCATCCACATAGATTATGTGCAAATCGGGATGTAATGTTCCATCACCTGTGAAAGAATTAGCTAGCAGTTTCTCTATCATGCCCGAAGGAATTTCAAAGTAAACATTTTCAGTAGGTTGAGGAGCAATTTTTGCTCTACTGGTCGGGGTGAGGATACCCCGAACAAGCCCCTCAAAGGATTATGTTCCATAGTAACAAGTGACAGTAAATTTCAGCACACGATATAAATTTTTCCTTACCAAATTCCACCTACCAAAGGCGCTTCACTCCCCGGCAACGGCGCCAGAAAATATTCTTGATGACCCACAAGTATAGGGGATCTATTGTAGCCTTTTCGGTAAGTAAGAGTGTCAAACCCAACAAGGAGCAGAAGGAAATGATAAGGTGTTTTCAGCAAGGTATTCTCTGCAAGCACTGAAATTATCGGTAACAGATAGTTTTGTGATAAGGTAATTTGTAACGGGTGACAAGTAATGAAAGTAAATAAGGTGCAGCAAGATGGCCCAATCCCTTTTGTAGCAAAGGACAAGCCTGGACAAACTATTATATAAAGGAAAGCGCTCCCGAGGACACATGGGAATTATCGTCAAGCTAGTTTTCATCATGTTCATATGATTCGCGTTCGGTACTTTCATAATTTGATATGTGGGTGGACCGGTGATCGGGTACTGTCCTTCCTTGGACAAGCATCCCACTTATGATTAACCTCTATTGCAAGCATCTGCAACTAGAACAGAAGTATTAAGGTAAACCTAACCATAGCATGAAACATGTGGATCCAAATCAGCCCCTTACGAAGCAACGCATAAACTAGGGTTTAAGCTTATGTCACTCTAGCAATCCATCATCTACTTATTACTTCCCATTGCCTTCCTCTAGGCCCAAACAATGGTGAAGTGTCATGTAGTCGACGTTCACATGACACCACTAGAGGAAAGACAACATACATCTCATCAAAATATCGAACGAATACCAAATTCACATGACTACTTATAGCAAGACTTCTCCCATGTCCTCGGGGACAAACGTAACTACTCACAAAGCATATTCATGTTCATAATCAGAGGGGTATTAATATGCATAATGGATCTGAACATATGATCTTCCACCGAATAAACCAACTAGCATCAACTACAAGGAGTAATCAACACTACTAGGAACCCATAGGTACCAATCTGAGGTTTTGAGACAAAGATTGGATACAAGAGATGAACTAGGGTTTGAGATGAGATGGTGCTGGTGAAGATGTTGATGGATATTGACCCCCTCCCGATGAGAGGATCGCTGGTGATGACGATGGTGATGATTTCCCCCTCCCGGAGGGAGGTTTCCCCGGCAGAACAGCTCCGCCGGAGCCCTAGATTGGTTCCGCCAAGGTTCCGCCTCGTGGCGGCGGAGTTTCGTCCCGTGAGATAGCTTATGATTTTTTCCTCGACGAAAGACCCCATATAGCCAAAGATGGGCATCAGAGGGCTACCAGGGGGCCCACAAGGCAGGGGGCGCGCCCAGGGGGGTAGGGCGCGCCCACACCCTCGTGGACGGTGGGTGGCCCCCCTCTGGTACTTTCTTTGCCCAACATGTTTTATATATTCTGAAAATAATTCCCGTGGAGTTTCAGGACTTTTGGAGATGCGCAAAATAGGTCTCTAATATTTGCTCCTTTTCCAGCCTAGAATTCCAGCTGGCCGCATTCCCCCTCTTCATGTAAACCTTGTAAAATAAGAGAGGATAGGCATAAGTATTGTGACATAATGTGTAATAACATCCCATAATGCAATAAATTCGATATAAAAGCATGATGCAAAATGGACGTATCAACTCCCCCAAGCTTAGACCTCCCTTGTCCTCAAGCGAAAGCCGATATCAAAAAATATGTCCACATGTTTAGAGATAGAGGTGTCGATAAAATAAAATACGGACATGAGGGCATCATGATCATTATTATAACAGCAACATATATAATTATTGTCATATGATCTCCTATGCTAAAGTAACAATTCATTCACAGTCTCAAGTATGAATCACAAACTTCATTTAAAACTAAGAAACTATAATCTCAGTCATTGAAGCAATTGCAATTTATCATAACATAGGAAAGAATCAATATAAGAGCTTTTCAGCAAGTCCACATACTCAACCATCATTTAGTGTTTCACAATTGCTAACACTCATGCAATATTTATGGGTATGAAGTTTCAATCAAACACAGAGAAAGATAGGGGCTTATAGTTTTGCCTCCCAACCTTTTACCTCAAGGGTAATGTCAACAATAATAGTTCATGAAAACTCACATCCAATTAGCTATATCTATCAGGAGCTTTCCAGTGCTTGCCAAAGGATAAAATGTAAAACGGAAAGGTGAAGATCACCATGACTCTTGTATGAAGTATAAGACAAGAATAAAAGATAGGCCCTTCGCAGAGGGAAGCAGAGGTTGTCATGTGCTTTTATGGTTGGATGCACAAAATCTTAATGCGAAAGAACGTCACTTTATATTGCCACTTGTGATATGGACCTTTATAATGCAGTCCGTTGCTTTTATTTCTTCCACATCACAAGATCGTATAAAGCTTATTTTCTCCACACTAATAAATCACACATATTTAGAGAGCAATTTTTATTGCTTGCAATTATGACAACTTACTTGAGGGATCTTACTCAATCCATAGGTAGATATGGTGGACTCTCATGGCAAAATTGGGTTTATGGATATTTGGAAGCACAAGTAGTATCTCTACTTGATGCAAAGAATTTGGCTAGAATGAGAGGGAAAGGCAAGCTCAATATGTTGGATGATCCATGACAATATAATTTATCTCAGATGTAAGAAAACATAACCCATTACGTTGTCATCCTTGTCCAACTTCAACTCTTTAGCATGTCATATTTTAATGAGTGCTCAAAATCATAAAAGATGTCCAAGATAGTATATTTATATGTGAAAACCTCTCTTTCTTTATTACTTCCTATTAATTGCAACGATGACAAAAACTATGCTTGTCAACTCTCAATAACTTTTATTCATCATACTCTTTATATGTGAAGTCATTATTCTCCATAAGATCCATATGATCTCTTTATTTCTTTTTATTCTTTTTCTTTTATTTTATTCCCTCAAGATCATAGCAAGATAATCAAGCCCTTGACTCAACACTAATCTTTATTATATATAGCTCACGGACTCGATTACATAGAAGGATCATAAAGCAAAACTCAAAACCAGATCATACTAAAACTTTATTCTACTAGATCAAGATATTACCAAAAGGATCGAACTAAGAAAAATGGTAAAGATAAGGGTGTGATGGTGATACGATACCGGGGCACTCCCCCAAGCTTGGCAGTTGCCAAGGGGAGTGCCCATACCCATGTGTTTATGTCTCCTTCTACGAAGGTGGCGATGATGGAGTTGTTGATGATGTGGGCTTGTCGTCCATCTTCCAAGGCATAGGCTTGCCATCATAGAAGGATGATCGAGTCTCCGGGATCCTCAAATCTGCAGCCAAACTCATCCTCTTGAATCTATATTCATACTCACAGTTTTGGTTTTGCAGGTCATAGGTCTGGGCTTGGAGGCGCTCGATTTTCTCGTGAAGCTTGAAGATGGTCTCCCCAATGTTCTTGTCATCCAGCTTGTGGTTGTTGGTGAACTCCATGATCATTATATGATCGGTGTCGAGTCCACGTTCCACCATCTCCTGGCACTTGAAAACTTGTTGCTCCATTGCCTCGAGCCTTGTCACCACGCTTCCGGTCCTCCTTGGTCACGGATGTGCAGCAACCCCTCACGCATCTCAATGGTTTGAGGGTGTTGCAGCACCTCCGCGAGGTAGGGGTTGAAGACCTTCTCGAAGAACTTGTCCTTGGGGGCACTTGAAGACGCCATGGCGATCTAGATCTGTCAGAAAAACAGCTCGACACAAAGACAGAAGATATTTGCATGATACGGTGGTCAAAACCTTCGGGAGATTATATAATGAATTTTTACGACCAAAAGAAGTATCGTGCAAGAAAACGGAGTCCGGATCGTTGGTGATGATTTCCCCCTCCCGGAGGGAAGTTTCCCCGGCAGAACAGCTCGGCCGGAGCCCTAGATTGGTTCTGCCAAGGTTCCGCCTCATGGCGGCGGAGTTTCATCCCGTGAGATAGCTTATGATTTTTTCCTCAACGAAAGACCCCATATAGCCAAAGATGGGCATCAGAGTGCTACCAGGGGGCCCACAAGGCAGGGGGCGCGCCCAGGGGGGTAGGGCGCGCCCCCACCCTCATGGATGGTGGGTGGCCCCCCTCTGGTACTTTTTCGCCCAACATGTTCTATATATTCTAAAAATAATTCCCATGGAGTTTCAGGACTTTTGGAGATGCGCAAAATAGGTCTCTAATATTTGCTCCTTTTCCAGCCCAGAATTCCAGCTGTCGGCATTCCCCCTCTTCATGTAAACCTTGTAAAATAAGAGAGGATAGGCATAAGTATTGTGACATAATGTGTAATAACAGCCCATAATGCAATAAATATCGATATAAAAGCATGATGCAAAATGGACGTATCAAGGGTCCATATTGGAAACTAAGGGATATTAAGGCCTCCTTTTAATAGAGAACTAGAACAAAGCATTAACACACGGTGAATACATGAACTCCTCAAACTACGGTCATCACCGGGAGTGGTCCCGGCTATTGTCACTCCGGGGTTGCCGGATCATAACATGTAGTAAGTGACTATAACTTGCAAGATTGGATCAAGAACATGGATATAATGGTGATAACATAAACGGTTCAGATCTGAAATCATGGCACCCGGGCCCAAAGTGACAAGCATTAAGCATGGCAAAGTCATAGCAGCATCAATCTAAGAACATAATGGATACTAGGGATCAAGCCCTAACAAAACTAACTCGATTACATGACAAATCTCATCCAACTCCTCACCGACCAGCGAGCCTACGAAGGAATTACTCACTCCCGGTGGGGAGCATCATGGAATTGGCGATGGAGAAGGGTTGGTGATGACGAAGAACGAAGATCCCCCTCTCCGAAGCCCCAAACGGACTCCAGATCTGCCTCACGATGAAGAACAGGAGGTGACGGCGGCTCCATCTCGTGGATCGCAATAATTCTTTCTACCTGATTTTTTCTGGGAAAAATAGGTATTTATGGAGTTGGAATCAGGGTCTATGGGGCCACCAGGTGGGGACAACCCACCTGGGCGCACCTGGTGAGGGGGCGCGCCCTGGTGGGTTGTGCCCACCCAGGTGCCCCCTTCGGTAGGTCTTGGCTCTAGAAATTCTCTTTTATTATATAAAAATTCCTCACAAAGTTTCGTTCCATTCCGAGAACTTTTATTTCTGCACAAAAACAACACCATGGTAGTTCTGCTGAAAACAGCGTCAGTCCGGGGTTAGTTTCATTCAAATCATGCAAATTAGAGTCCAAAACAAGAGGAAAAGCGTTAGGAAAAGTAGATACGTTGGAGACGTATCATGACCGGAGGAGTAAACTATGGAGGGGGCACCGCACACGACTAAGAGAATAATTGTTGTGCTTTGGGGTGCCCCCTGCCCCCGTATATAAAGGAGGAGAGGAGGAGGCCGGCCACTAGGGGCACGCCAAGGAGAGGGGAGTCCTACTAGGACTCCAGTCCTAGTAGGATTCGCCCCCCCCCCCTTTCCTTCTCACAGAGGGGGAAAGAGGGAAGAGAGAGGGAAGAGGAAAAGGAATGGGGGGCCGCCCCCTCCCTAGTCCAATTTGGACTCCCTATGGGAGGGGGGCGCGGCCAACCCTTGTGGGCTGCCTCCCCTCTCCCCTATGGCCCTTGTAGGCCCATTACTTTCCCCGGGGAGTTTCGATAACCCCTCAGTACTCTAATAAATATCCGAAATGTCAAACCATTCCGGTATCCAAATACTATCGTCCAATATATCAATCTTTACCTCTTGACCATTTCTAGACTCCTCGTCATGTCCGTGATCTCATCCGGGACTCCAAACAATCTTCGGTCACCAAAACACATAACTCATAATACAAATCGTCATTGAACGTTAAGCGTGCGGACCCTACGGGTTCGAGAACTATGTAGACATGATCGAGACACATCTCCGATCAAGAACCAACAGTGGAACCTGGATGCTCATATTGGTTCCTACATATTCTACGAAGATCTTTATCGGTCAAACCGCAATAACAACATATGTTATTCCCTTTGTCATCGGTATGTTACTTGCCCGAGATTCGATTGTCGTTATTCTCATACCTAGTTCAATCTCGTTACCGGCAAGTCTCTTCACTCGTTCCGTAATGCATCATCCCATAACTAACTCATTAGTCACATTGCTTGCAAGGCTTATAGTGATGTGCATTACCGAGAGGGCCCAGAGATACCTCTCCGATACTCGAAGTGACAAATCCTAATCTCGATCTATGCCAACCCAACAAACACCTTCGGGGACACCTATAGAGCATCTTTATAATCACCCAGTTACATTGTGATGTTTGATAGCACACAAGGTATTCCTCCGGTATTCGGGAGTTGCATAATCTCATAGTCAGAGGAATATGTACAAGTCATGAAGAAAGCAATAGCAATAAAACTTAATGATCATTATGCTAAGATAATGGATGGGTCGTGTCTATAACATCATTCTCCTAATGATGTGATCCCACTTATCAAATGACAACACATGTCTATGGTTAGGAAACTTAACCATCTTTGATTAACGAGCTAGTCAAGTAAAGGCATACTAGGGACACTATGTTTTGTCTATGTATTCACACATGTATCGAGTTTCCGGTTAATACAATTCTAGCATGAATAATAAACATTTATCATGATATAAGGAAATATAAATAACAACTTTATTATTGCCTCTAGGGCATATTTCCTTCACTTCGGTGGGGTGTGTTGGAATTTACCAAATTGCAAGGCCACGCGTCGTGGTGCATGCCACTCGATAGAGCACACACAAATTAATGAGACAATAGCCCACCAGATAAACATGTCCCGAGTGCACATCTCGTTCAGCTCGAAAGCCTGACCTGTGTCATGATACGGACACCAGTTAGCCCGTAGAAATATTGGTAATTAACCGTGAAAGTGGCTATAAGAAAACACTAGCAAGAGGTTTACCTGGTGATATGTCATGTTGTCCAGCTCATTGGTGAAGGCCTTATACATTGCAATCGACTTGCCTGTGAAGACTTTAACCCTGTCCTAGGAGTACGCGACGATAGGGTATCGAGAAGTGTCCCCTTCTTTACCATACGCCGTCCATGGACGCCGAATATCTTTTTCACGACGACCCACCGATAAGGCGACAACTGCTCCTACATCCAAATCGAGAGGGCCCAGGCACATCCACACGTACCATAATTATCTCCGGTCCTCTGACATGCGTCGTCCAACTACAAATACCAATTCATGATTAGATGACATAATTTAAAGAAGCATACATACATACATAAACGAATATTGAGATAGCTTATTACCTAACGGTATAAGTACGCGAGGCCGACAAACCCCCAGCTGTCCTCGGCGTCCCAATCGGCCAGGAAGTCCAGATACATCCATAGGGCAGTGTCCCTCGAGCAGTATGGAAACATGACCTTTGTTAAGAGATACCACAAGTAGGCCCTCGCCTACTACTCCACAGTTCGCGCACCGTCACCTTGCGTGCATCCATACCGGTTAGCAATGAGCCATATTAGTGGTATACCAGATGCTGGGTTATCCACCACACCGAGGGCCTCATCATGGATAGAGGCAGGGCAATCACCGTTGAGGGCGACGACCCTCTCCTGCCAGTTGCTCCTCTCCACTCGCCTAGTAAGAGCCCGGCCCTGGAGCGGTAGGATCATGATCATGCGGAAGTCCTCGAGGGTCACCATCATATCACCACATGGGGGATGGAAACTGTGCGTTTCGGGCCACCAATGAACCGCCAAGGCTCTGAGAGTTGAGTGGACGAGCGTCGGTGACTCATGCTTGAACTGAAGCACAGACGACAGCAGCCCGACTCTCCTAAAGTACAGCTCGTAGCGGCAATCGTATTGCATCTGGCAGGCCTTCATGTGACCCTTCATATGCAATCGTGCGCATCTACCAAAATTTAGATGAAAATAGTTAAGAACTTACTTTTGCAAAGCCAATTTTTTCTTTGCAAAAAGTTGATCATAGTTATTAGTTATTACCATTCCATTCTCAATAAAACGTGCGCGATGACAGTTGTCGAATGCAGGGTCAAGCATGGTGTACTTAGTGCCGATGTTTGGATCAAGGGTCCTCCTTCAACAATTGCCAATTCAAGTTAATTTTTCACAACCACATAACTAACAAATATGATCCATATTGAATAAAACATCTAATCCACACATCTATATATATGCATCACATCCTTCATCAACATTCATTCTAAATATAGCAATACCAAATGTGCATATGTATATCCATTCTAAATATATCCACACATCCAACATTTAGTTTGAAAGAGTCAAACTACAAGATGAGCTAGGGTTAACCTATATTCACACATCAAAGATATATCCGCACATCCATTCTAATTAAATTTAGTTAAAAATGAATTCATATATATATAATATATATGTATATCAATCTAAACACATTCATCTTTCTAAATATATACATCCACACATATATGCATATGAATTCATTTTAAACATAGCAATACCACAAGATGAACTAGAGGGTTCATCCACACATCCATATATCCATCCATTGATACACACATCAACTCTAATTAAATTTAGTTACAAAAAATTAAAACTAAAAGATGAACTAGGGTTCACCTATATCCATTCATTCATCCACACATCCAACATATATCCATCCATTCATCCACACATTCATATATCGAACAGATATCCATCCATTCATTCATCCAAATTTCAAAACTTCAAGATGAACAAGGGTTCACCTAGTGCCAGAAAAACCATCAAAACTAGAGCTATTTAACTAAAAATAATTGAGGGATCGAAAGAGCTGACTTATCTCTTCGTGGACGCATCTCAATCCGCAAGAATGGCAAAGAAACGGAGAAGATCGAAGGGGGGGGGGAGTGCGGAGAGGAGAGAGCCGCCGCAGGTCTCTGTTTCTCGGGTGATGGGACGAAGAAGGGGGACTGGCTTGGTGGGTGGGACCCGCCAGCCGACACCATGCGGCCTTTAACCGTTCAAACCCTACCGCTGGGTCGATGGCGGTAGGGTGTAACAACCTACTGCCGGAGACCTCAGCGTTAGGATTGACGACAAGGACGGGCAGCCGTTGAGGACGCTGACATGGATAAGTTCCCTACCGTCAGGCCTCGGGCGATAGACAGTTATACCCTACCACCATCTACCCCAACGGTAGGAAAAAGGTCTTAAATTTGGTGTTTTGATCCTTTTTCAGAAGTTGAGCCACGTGTGCCAAGCTTTAGGCCCTGTTTGGTTCCAATAAATCACCTGACTTATAAGTCAGGTGACTTAAAACCAGTGACTTATAAGTCACGCCTATTTGGTTGCCACATGATTTATAAGTCATCTGACCATACCTTTTCATCTTGTTTTTTTATGTAAAAGTGATGGGACCCACGTAAAAGGGGTGACTTATAAGTTTTAAGTTGGGCTGGAGCAACTTATGACTTATAAGTTGGAGTGACTTATAAATTGGGTCTGTTTGACAAAATAAATCATTTTTTTTACTTTTCGACTTATAAGTTGGTGACTTGTTTAGAACCAAACAGAACCTTATGTATGCTCTGCTGTACTGCGACGCCAAGAAACACGCAATGATCCGATTCGCGTGGTACTGAAAACTATCGATGACTGTGCCCGTGTGGTGTGGTTAATCAACACGACTGCTCCGCCTGCGAGTCTGCGGCTCTGCTTGGTGCTTCGTCAGTGCCCTCGGGAATGCAGTAGGTGAGACAAGTTTAAGGCGCCGCGCGCACAACCCTTGCCCGGAACAGCTCATGAGAAGGACCATTAGAGTTCAGATCGTGGCCTCTGCTCCCTGCTGGACGCTACATATAACTTGCTCTATTGGCACTAGCACCTGTGTAGTGTTTACAACGCATAGATCCCGGGCCTAGATCAAAACCACCGTCATATTCCGACTCTACATGGATCCTAGGAAACCCCTGGTTCATGAACAACATTACACTACATAGTTAACAGTCATCCTGGTGGGTGAGACAAAGGACGAGAGATGGAAGCAGAGTGGCAGGAGCGGCGCGGCCTCGCCGGCCAACAGGCTCACCCTGACACCGATGTGATGTATAACTGACCCCAGATTCGATCCACCATTCATTCATCATACTCTTAGAGCATGCTTGGATACGTTTTAGTCCCATGACTAAAAGTAGTGGGACTAAAACTTGCTAGTCTCATCCATGCTTGGATCCAAATACTAAAGAGACTAAAATCTAGTTATTGAGCATTTATTATCCTCCAAACCCTTCAATCCAGAACTAAGGAGAGGAATTAAATGAGGAGAGAGAGAGCTAATACATATTTTAGTAGGTTTCCCATGACTAAAATATTTTAGAGGGTGCTTGGATACAAGGGACTATTTTTAGTCTGACTAAAAATAGTCTCTTTTAGAGGCTAAAGTTCCAAGCACCTCTGATTAAAGAGAGGCTAGGACTAGTCTTGAGGCTAAAATCTTTTAGTCATGGGAAACCTACTAAAATATGTATTAGCTCTCTCTCTCCTCATTTAATTCCTCTCCTTAGTTCTGGATTGGAGGGTTTGGAGGATAATAAATGCTCAATAACTAGATTTTACTCTCTTTAGTATTTGGATCCAAGCATGGGTGAGACTAGCAAGTTTTAATCCCACTATTTTTAATCATGAGACTAAAACGTATCCAAGCATGTTCTTAGCCTCAAGACTAGTCCTAGCCTCTCTTTAGTCAAGGATGCTTGAAACTTTAGCCTCTAAAAGAGACTATTTTTAGTCAGACTAAAAATAATCCCTTGTATTCAGAGATCGGCTTCACCTACCGGCTCGCCCATCCATCATGCATCTTCTTTCGTGCTACACCACAACTCCTGCAGTGCACTGTGGAGTGCAATGCCCGTTAGTTAACAGTGAGGTTTCTGCAGGCGCAGCATAAAGCAGTGCAGCTACACACCTGCTGCTACCACTGTATAATGCTTTGACGTGACAAGTCGTTGAATGTATGTGTCAATGTGTGTCATCAGCTCCTGCAGCTATGCCGTCTTCACCTGCTATAGTCACTTCTCGTACGGAAAGTGGCTGCAGCTACCGAGCTCCATGGCTCTAGGTATTTCAAATTTTTTTAAAACACACTTTCGTTTCTAAAAAAAATCGTAAAATAAATGCGTGAATACATACACATATTCCTAAGGCACGCTAAAAATCTGGAAAAGAAATACTTTGTATTTTGGGAAATACAAAAAAGAGAAATTTCTGACAGAAATGGCACCCTTTCTCTCCTATATATTGTCAGATTTTTTTTTCTATAGCCCAAAACAAAACGAGATTTCTGCGCTAACTTGCTATGGGTATTCGGAATGTGTATATGTATTCCCGGAAAAAAATTAACATTCTTTTGAAACTTCAAAAACACAAATGTCAAAATGTTCAAATATAGAGAGCACTGGAGCTTGGGTGCTGCAAATCTGCATTCCTTCTCTAGCACTACTAGACTTTAATTTTACTTTTTCTTACGACAAATATTGATTTTATTGACTCAAAATAAAACTCGCAAGAGAATAAAGAACAAGTGGTCATGCACACCAACGTCTGCATGACTAAGACACGCGTAGTTAACACTAATGCACACACTAAGAATTACGCCGGCAAAGAATAACTTCATACAAAACCGTTATGTCCAGTCAAATGAAAAAAAACGATAAAACAACGATCGACAAACTACAATAACGACTATCCGGACCAACTATCTCATGGCCTCACAAAGACAATGAGAAAAGTTGCTCGCCTTCAAGAAGGGACAACGCTCAAGCGCAGCCATAGTCGGATCCAACATCGAAGGCCACATCCTTGATTTTCACCCCGAGGAGCAAATCCGAGCAATACCTTCAATAATGTAACGATGCAAAAACATCATCATTGCCAGGTAACAAACTAGGGTCAGGCCTAGCGTTTTCAGTTCCGGAACTTGAGACTGGGTACTCAAGAAACACCATCAAGTCGAAGTTGTTTTGTGTTGTCGCCATCACTTTCCATGATCCCGACAGCTACATGTGTAGGACAGTTTTAACGGGACATGTCACGCAAATGAAAACCATATTCACACAAACAGGGAGTCGAGCTGCGACAAGAGCCAGCCACCACCAAAGGCTATGAACCGCGAAGGCCGTTCTCATACACAGGACATATGAGGGAGGAAAGTGCACTGCAAACATCGAAAGTTGGATGATCTGGTAGCCCACAACGCCTTCTTGCTGTGCCGTCCTCACATGTGATACTCCCAAAAAGGACAAGGTCATAATACTTGAGATCCAAGAAAAAAAAAAGAGTTCTTCACCCGAAAAAAAAGAGAGTTCTTCATCTTAATCAAAGCGCAAATGCATCGATGGAGAGAAAGTATCTGGTAAAAACTAGGTGAAATATCATGTAAACCACAATTCAAAGTTTCAAAATTTCCAAAATACTTTATGTTAGAAATATGATGCTATATGAGCATGTGAAATTTGTAACAAGCATGTATTCATTTCTGTGGTAAGAAAACAACAAAATATGCTAGAACATTGCTGCGACACTTTCTGTCATGGTTGGATTTTTTTTTTCATACCTCCCAAATTAATTTAATTTCCAATAAAAAATTCTACATGTTTGTAGAACATCAATTCTCTAGCACAATGCAATAGTTTTAGGAATTTTAGGACGTTTAAAACACTCATTTCACTTGGCTTTCCGAGTTTTTCATCGTAACTTGGCTTTTGCCAAATATTACCTCATGGAAAAGTCCATGTGGAGGCCAATAAAAATCATACATATGAAAAGAATAATATTGACATTTAAATGATGAAAGTAGAGACAAGAATTTGGTGGGCCTAGTTACTTATCATTTTGGAGTAGGGTGGGCCTAGTTACAGTTACTTAATTTGTTAGCTTGAATCGTCCATGAGAACTTGGGCCGCTAGCTCAAACAGGGAGAAAGACTAATTTTGATTCACAACAAACGAAAGAAGTATACATAACCCCCTTTGATTTCACAAATCAGACAGTTTATCCCCTGAAGTCTAAAACTGGACATCTAAGCCCCTCGTCTTTCCAAAACCATGTGAATCACCCCCGACCTACACTAGAATGGTTTCTATAGGTAGTATAGTGATGTGGCAAAGTTGCGGGTGCCTACACTAGAATGGTTTCTATAGGTAGTATAGTGATGTGGCAAAGTTGCGGGTGCCGAGTACAATGATACTTATGGAAGACTACTTCTATTTAGTTTACTTCGCATTTGAAAACAATCCAACTTCTAATTAATTTCTTTTGGGTGTTTGTGTTGTGGACGAGCTCGCCAAAGATTCACCTAGTTGGTGCACAAATTTTTTCAACGCAACTTAGCTATCAAACGGATGTTAGGTTTCACTTTTGTTGACAATGTCATGGTCTTCCATGCGCTTCGCCTTATTTCTCCTCTTTATATCACCTGGGACCCTTAATAGTGGCACCAAGTTTTTCATCCCTACCCTAACTAGGAGGTGATGAATGTTTTTTATATTCTGTAGTGTTGGAGGTTGTAGGACGAATAAAACGGCTCACATTGGCACCATAATGCTACTCCCTTTGCTCTAAAAAGGTCTTGCATCTTGTTTTACACGTACAAAGACAAGCCGAGCCCACCAATCTTGTAACTTTGTAAGTGTTCCCCAACCAGAATGCCACTTCCTCTGACTCTGAAGAGGGGCTGCATGTTGTTACACGTGTACAAAGGCAAGACAAGCCCACCAATCTTTTAAATGTCCCCAACTCAGCTAAGCTTGCAATTGGTCCAAATGATTATGCATCCTACTTTTCTAGAGTACGTTTTCTCAAGCTGAGTTAACCTCGCTTTGGTGAACCGGAAAGATCACAATAATTAATTTGGAAGATGTCTGAAAGGTGAAAGCAAATAGTCGATGAGTTGTTGGTCATTCACTTCATAGAGTTCTAAAGCGGATTTTATTAGTTTAGTTTAGCCGGATAGAATCTTAAGTACTTTGGGTTGAAGTTTGTTGTTTCTATTTGATTTTTTATATATATCAAATGTCCCATGAAACAAGAATTTCGTGTGGAAATTTTAGTACACAATTTCTTTCCTACGGTGTACGTAACTCTAAATATTATATTTGGTTACAAAAATATGGTTTTCAATAACTATGATATGCCTCTAATTTTTGGCGGGTAAAACTATGATCCCAGAGGAAGCCGTCGAGGAGGAGCTCCACGCCATCACGGGCCAGGCGGATCCTCTCGGTGGCCATACTTGGCGCCATGACCCGTTCTTCTCACGCAGAAATATAATTATTTGGTCCATTAAAAGCAGTAGATGGTGTCACTTTTTTTGAGTAACTAGATATTTTTGAGGGGTTTTTGAGTAACTAGATGGTGTCACATAGGAGGGGAGTGCTATACCTCGCTTGTTGCGAGCTGTACGTCCAACTCACCTACACTTTGTTCAAGCGTGGGCCGACCCATTAATAGTTTTTTTTCCATTCGACCTCCTGCAACCCGGCTATAACTTCTGTGATCATGTTCTTTCTTTTTTATTATTCCTTTTTTATTTTCTTTATGCTTCCAAATATTGTAAATACATATACTACAAAAGTTAATATACTTAACTTTTTAAAATCATTCATCACACATTTTAAAAATGTCCATGCAGTGTAAAAACATTGTTCGAACAATTCTTAAATAATGTGTCACATGTGTTAAAAAATGACCAACATTTATTTGAAAAATACTTAACATATATATATATATATATATATATATATATATATATATATATATATATAAACATGTATAAACATGTATTTTAAAATATTCTTCATGTATATAAAAAATGTTTAACATGCATACAAACAAATGTACAATGAGTATTCAAAAAACAATGTTCAATGTGTATTTGGAAAAAAGTGATCAACGTGTATTTTAAATAATGTTCAACATGTATCTGGAAATGTTTCAATGTATTTTTTTTCAATCTGTATTCAATGTATTTGAAAAATGTTCAACATGTACTATTCAAAAGATGTTTAACATGTATTCAAAAAAATGTTCAGCATGTATTTGAAAAAAATTTCATCATGTTACATGTATTTTAAAAATGTGTGACGTGTATCAAAAAAAATGTTCAGCCTGTAAAACTAAGTACAATGTGTATTTAACAATATATTGAACGTGTATTCTCAAAAAAGTTCTCAAGGTGTATCTAAAAAATGGTTCACATGTATTAAAAAATGTTTAGTGTGTATTTAAATAATGTTCAATATGTATTTGAAATTTTAAGTTGGATTTAAAATAATGTTCAAACATGTATTTGAAAATGCGTTCACCATGTATTTGAGAAAAATCAATGTGCATTAGAAAATGTTCAACGCGTATTCAAAATATGTTTAACATGTATTTTCCAAGATGTTTAACATATATTCTAAAAAATGTTCATGAATGTTTTAAAAATATTGATCATGTATATAAGAAAATCATCATGTATTTAAAAGATGTCAACGTGCATCGAAAAAATGTTCAGCATGTATATAAAAAATGCTCTCGTGGCCTGGGGCCTGCGCTCAGTAGGCTTAACCTTATGTTGTTTTAACTAGGCTGTGATGGCTCCGATTCATTTTCTCGTTTAATCATTTAGGCCCGACCCAGCCCACGAGTTAATACTCTGCCGGTTACGTGGGTGAAAAGAGACCCCCGCGTCGCTTCGCTCGGGCGACTCGGGGGAACTTCGCGCGTCACCGGCGGGCCCCCCTCCCCTGCGCCTCATCTCCTCCGCCGCTGCCGCTGGCCTCACCGTGGTGGCGGCGGCCCCCTGCCTCTGAAGGTGGCTCAGGGAGATCCGCGATGGACGCGTGGTGGCCGGGTGGCTGGGGTCATCTCGGTGGCGTCTTCACTCGAGCTCGGTGCTGAGGGCACGGTGAGCGCTGGGGGAGCAGGGGTGGCGTTGAGGTGGCGCGCAGCCTGCTCGCTGGCGCCTGGCCGTGGCGCTCACAGGCGCTCCCCTCGGCGGCGGATCTAGACGACGTGCCGGATCCGGGCCAGCGGCTGGCTTTGGGCGTCGGGGTGCGGTCCCTAGCCTCGGTGTGGTGGTCGCGCCATCTCCTACGGCTGCTCGGGCGACGTGGGGGCGGGGCCAGGCCGGTGGCCAGCCATTCCTTCTCTTCTGTCCAGATCCAGATCGGGCGCGCGAGGTGCCTCCTCTGCTCGCGTCCTCCAACCGATCTGGCACCCCCCCCGGCGCCCCATGCTCCGTTCCACCCCCTTTGGCTGCTTCGGCAGCCTGGTGTTGGTTTTGCGGGTGCTCGGTAGCCGTCGTTGCAGGAGGTTGGTGCCTCCAGGCGGTGGTGACTCCGGTCTCAGCAGCGGCGTGGCTCAGCAACAGATGGCGCGAGTGATGCTTCGGGTGAAAGCCCTATGTCGGCTTCGGTCGGCACCGGCGGCAGCGACGCCCTTCGGCGTCGGATCCCTCCCTGGAGGTGCCGTTGTGTGATGCATTGTTCCCTGCATACTCTGTTCTTTCTCCGGGTGAAAGCCTTAGATCCAGCTACTGGATCGGACGGCGGCGGCGTCCTTGACGTCGTTTTACCACCTTGGTGGCGCCTGTCTTTGGAGACGCTGCTCCATGCTGCTTGCCTGAGGTTTGGGGGTGGTGTTTGGCTGGTTTGAAGCGGGTGGACGGTGGTGGTGGTGCGGCCGGTCTGGGGCCGACGATGATGTGTGTCGTGCTCGAGTGCTCCTCGGTGCGTCTTTTCTTGGCGGTGCCCTGCGGCTACACCGTCGGCACACAGGTGTCGTGGCGTCGTCTCGGCCTTGCATAACCTTTCGAATGTACCCCCGACACAAGTAGTGTCGTGGCATCGTGTAGTCTCGGTTGTGTGGTGCCTTTCGATTGCGTCGATGGTGCAGTGCCGCGGTTTGGTTTGCTAGGCGATGCCCTTTGACTATGCCGGTGGCACACAGGTGCCGTGGCGTCGTCTCGGCCTCGCATGTCCCTTCGAAGGTGCCTCACGACACGGGTGGTGTCGCGGCGTTGTGCAGTCTCGGATGCGTGGAGCCTTTCGATTGCATCGACGGTGCAGTTTCGTGGTTTGGTCCGTGTCGGTGTCAAAACCGGCGGATCTCGGGTAGGGGGTCCCGAACTGTGCGTCTAGGACGGATGGTAACAGGAGGCAAGGAACACGATGTTTTACCCAGGTTCGGGCCCTCTCGATGGAGGTAAAACCCTACGTCCTGCTTGATTAATATTGATGATATGGGTAGTACAAGAGTAGATCTACCACGAGATCAAGGAGGCTAAACCCTAGAAGCTAGCCTATGGTATGATTGTTGTATGATGAAATTGTCCTACGGACTAAAACCCTCCGGTTTATATAGACACCAGAGAGGGTTAGGGTTACACAAAGTCGGTTACAATGGTAGGAGATCTAAATATCCGCATCGCCAAGCTTGCCTTCCATGCCAAGGAAAGTCCCATCCGGACACGGGACGAAGTCTTCAATCTTGTATCTTCATAGTCCTGGAGTCCGGCTGAAGGTATAGTCCGGCTACCCGGACACCCCCTAATCCAGGACTCCCTCAGTAGCCCCCGAACCAGGCTTCAATGACGACGAGTCCGGCGCGCAGATTGTCTTCGGCATTGCAAGGCGGGTTCTTCTCCAAATTCCGTGTACCTGTTGAATAGTGTCCAATTTTCGTAATGTAGCGCACCTTGGCTTCCACGCCCAATAATGGCCGTCTTCCACATGTTAAACGAATGCGAAAAGTTGGGGTGTTTTTACATTCACACCCCTAGCCGCATAAACGAGCCGCCTATTTAATGGGATGGGGATTCAGATCCAAACCACACCTTCTCCTCTCCGCGAGTAATCATCAGAGCGCCTCCAGCAAAGGTCCATTCCAACATGGCCAGCCGTCGCAGCCCCTCCTCTCGCCCTTCCAGTCCTAAACCTGGAGACTGGGAGAGGTGCTCCATCCCGCACAGCGAGCTAGTGTCGCTTCAGGCCAAGGGATTTCTCCCTCAGGCCTATATGGTCCCGGTCCGAGCCGGACTCGCCACCTATAATGGCGGAGAGCAAGCGGAGAGCACCCCCAATCCCTCCAAAGGAGAGCGGGTGTGCCTCGTCCCTTATCTAATAAGAGGACTTGGATTTCCAATTCATCCATTTCTCCGTGGGCTTCTGGAGTTCTACGGCCTCCAGCTGCACAATCTCACGCCCGCCTCTATATTGCATATCGCGGGCTTCGTCGCCCTTTGCGAGCTATTCTTGGGTGTTGAGGCTCATTTCGCGCTGTGGAAGAGGTTATTCTGCCTGGTGCCCCGCTCTCAAGAGGGGTCTATATATCAAGTGGGCGGAGCCGAAGTGTGGCGTATCGCCGGGACCGGATATCTATCCGGAACCCCAAAGAAGGCGTCCGAGGACTGGCCTTCGGAATGGTTTTATATAGATGATGTCCCGCTGCCGGATCCTATCCGGGTCGGTCTCCCCGAATTCAACAGTGCTCCCTTAAAGAAACGCCTAAGCTGGCGTCCGCGGAGCTCTCAGAGAGAAGGCGACAGGGACGTCCTTCACCTGATGGGTCGGATAAGACTATTGGCTCATTCCGGACTAACCATGATTGGAGTCATGGCCGCATGCATTATGCGGGGGGTGCAGCCGCTTCAATATAGAGGCCACCCCATGTGGGATTTTAACGGGGAGGATGACGCCACCCGTTACGGTCGTAAGGGGCCAGCCTCAGCTGCCGCTCTAGTAAAGATCTTATCCTCTTTGTACAAGGGAGAAGAGGAGGAATTCCTCCGCGTCAACCCGCAGGGCGGATTTACTATGTACAACCCTCCGAGTTGGGTAAGTGGACAATTGTGCTTGCCCATCCGTTTTATATTCCCATGATTAAATATGTAGTCTAACGACTTCAACGCAGGAACTGCGTCAGGAAGTAAAGGATATAAACAGCCGTCCCCCACAGCCCGAGGATCCAGAACGGTCCCTCGATCCGGACTCCGAAGAGGATCCGGACATATCGGTGGAGCTGATCGACGGGGTGTTTCATCAGCTAAGCAAGGACAATACCTTGGTGGCCATTACGGCTGATTACCCAGGGTTAATTCCGGCCTCCCAGGTAACAGAGAGCGGAGTCTCATCCCCTTGAGAAGGAATCCATTCTCACGCATTTCAGTTTTCCTGACAACGACCGTGTTTTGCAGGGGAGGTTTCCGAGGCGGGAGGCCGAACCTGCGGCGGCTAGCCAACGAGGGGCCGCAGGGCCCCGTGGGGTAAAAAGGAATGTAGTCCGGACTGAGACACCGGCGCAAAGGTATAGCGCACCCTCTTTTTCCCTGGTGTTATTCCTTCAGGGCATATTAACGTTCGTGCTATCTTCAGGACGAAGAGACCTCGCCGGACTACATCCGGAGAGGTTGCCAATCGCGCCTCCACCAGCCAGGCTCCAACGCCTGGCCCGGAAGCGGAAACGAACACAAGGCGCGCACCGGACGCTCCTCCGACAGAGGATGCGGACAGGCTGTCTGCCACCAATTCCGAGGTGGAGAGTGCCATGAACCACAGGCGTCGCCGGACAGTTCTTCGCGACGCTTGTTTCTCCCAAGAGGCATTAGATGCCTTCAATTCGGGAGATGCGTACCTCCGTGCCGCTCAAAATGGTTTAGCCAGAGCCACGGAGCAATATGTAAAAGACATACGGGTAAGAATTTTTTTGGTAAATATATATATATACCAGTAGCCCCCGAGACTTGAAACAGTTAGAGTAACTGATTTAAGGATCATTTGTTATGCAGGTTCTCACAGAGAAGAATACCGTACTGTCCCAGGAGCTGGAAGAGTGCAAAGCCCAACTGGAGGCCGCACTAGCCGCGGCAGGGGAGCCCAAAGAGACCCCCTCTGGTAAGATACACTTCGAAAGATTAGTATCTTGCGAAGTGCGGCATGGGTGTAAATCTGGCAAATCATATTGCAGATGGCGCCGGACTGGATCCGGAGAGGCAACAACTCTTACGCCGGCTAAAGGCCGGTGAGAGTATGCTGACAAGGGTGAGGCGGGAGAAGAATGATCTTCAGGATGCCAACACCAAGCTGGACGTTGAACTTAAAGATGTTCGTGGCCAGCTGTCGGACTCCACTAAGGAGAATCAGCGGCTTCGACGCGGCATATTTAGTAAGTGCTTAAGCGAATCTTTGAAAGAAAAGAGTTCGGCGAGGAAGTCGACTAACAGAGTAATGTCTGTAGGTATGCTAACGGGTCGTCCTGCAGAGGAGATGCCCGGTTCTACGGGTGACCTTCTTCCCGAGCTCTCGCAACTGCACGAGCGAGTTCGGCAGGCGATGCGAGGCGTTGCCCAAGCCTTATGGCCTTCCCACTCCATGCCCGAGGGCCTTGGAGAGCTTTCGGAGAAGCTTAAGGGAGCTCGGCGGCGCTTCCGGTTGTGGAAGATATCGGCCTGCCGACAAGGCGCTAGGGAGGCCTGGGCCATGGTGAAGACGCGGTACACGAAGTCTGACCCAAACCACATGGCCGAGGTCGGACCTGTGGGGCCTGACGGGAAGGAGATCCCTGTAAGCTTAGTGTACGGCCAAGTAGAATTGGCCGCAAGTATTCCCAGCAGGACTGTAAGTTAGACAGCCTGTTAGATGGTATTGAAGAGGAATACAATCAGTCAGAGTGACTATGTAATTTTTAATTGACATGTGTAATGCCTTCTAGCCGGATTGTAGATCGTTTGTCGTTGCCGACCTTTTCGCTTCAACCTCAGGACCTGACGGTCCGGAGTGTGTCCGAATACCCTACCGGTTATGTAAGAACCGGGGTATGCATGGAGACCAGGCGTAGGGGTCATTAGTGCTTTATCAGACAAGTGCCCAACTAGTTATGTTATATTACATGGTTAGTAAGAAACATCTTCCAGAGAGAATAGTTCCGTTAGGGGTTCCTTTCTCTGGGAGGCATGCCCTAAAGTGCATGTCCGGACTGCAAACGCAGGAAAATCATCTGGGGGCATATATATAAATAAGTAAAAAAGGTCATCTTTTAGTTCACCGACCGAATATTCCCTTAAGAACGCTAGCTTTCGGCTTCACCCAGTCTGAGGTACACATCCGGCTGATCCGGCAGTAACAATCGCAGAGGTGCTCCCTTTACCACCTAGCCGAACAATCGGGAACGTAGGGGTAAGCACAGGAGCCAGGCAACCCAGCTTGGCCAAAACTTAAGTCATATCGATGCATATAATGGTGAAGAAAAGGTACATGCGGAAGTTTGACACATGTGGTGGGCGTGAAGCCCGTATAAATAAGCTTCTGTTAAAGAAGCCCCCAGGTTTAATGAGCGCGAGTAGCACGTCACTTGAGGAGCCTTTAAGGGCTATAAAAGAAAAGAGGGGAAGGAGAGAAATGTAAGACAGAAAATGTAAAAAATGGACAGAGGAAGGAGACAAACACAGAGTCCGGCGCTAGGCATAGAATCTTCGGAGACGGGCTGCGTTCCATGGGTTCGGCTCGAGTCGGTTATCCGACGCATCTCGCAGGCGGTATGCTCCACCAGTCAGGACTTGGTCGATTATGAAGGGACCTTCCCACTTGGGCTTCAGCTTGTCCTTTTTCTTGTCCGGCAGGCGTAGAACTAATTCGCCAACGTTGTAGTTTTTGGCCCGCACTTCTCTGCTTTGATATCTTCGAGCCTGCTGTTGATAGAATGCGGAACGGGCTTTTGCCACGTCGCGCTCCTCCTCTAAGGCGTCCAAACTGTCCTGCCGATCGAGCTCGGCTTCCCTTTCTTCGTACATGCGCACTCGAGGTGAGTCATGAATTATGTCGCAGGGCAAGACTGCCTCTGCGCCGTACACCATAAAAAATGGTGTGTATCCGGTGGTGCGATTCGGCGTGGTCCGCAGCCCCCAGAGTACGGAGTCGAGCTCCTCTACCCAGTGCGTGTTAGATTCCTTGAGGGACCGCACTAATCTGGGTTTGATGCCGCTCATGATGAGACCATTTGCACGTTCGACCTGACCGTTAGTTTGTGGGTGATAGACGGAAGCATAATCGAGCTTGATGCCCATGTTTTTGCACCAGAGTTTTACCTCATCGGCCGTAAAGTTCGTGCCGTTATCGGTGATGATGCTGTGGGGGACGCCATAACGGTGTACGACCCCGGATATAAAGTCTATCACAGGTCCGGATTCGGCCGTCTTAACAGGCTTGGCTTCTATCCATTTGGTGAACTTATCCACCATGACCAGTAAGTATTTTTTCTTGTGGGTTCCGCCTTTAAGGGGTCCCACCATGTCAAGCCCCCAGACCGCGAAAGGCCAAGTGATGGGGATAGTTTGGAGGGCGGTGGGTGGCATATGGCTTTGGTTTGCAAAAAGCTGGCAACCGGCGCATCGTTGGACCAAGTCCTGAGCGTCCGCCCGGGCCGTCGGCCAATAAAAGCCTGTACGGAAAGCCTTGCTTACAAGGGACCGGGCTGCGGCGTGATGGCCACCGAGTCCGGCATGAATTTCAGCCAGCAGGTTCCGCCCTTCCTCTTCGGAGATGCACCTTTGAAGGACTCCGGTAGTGCTTTTCTTATAAAGTTCTCCCTCATGGACTTTATAGGCTTTAGATCGCCGCACTATACAGCGTGCCTCGTTTTGGTCCTCTGGGAGTTCCTGCCTAGTAAGGTAGGCTAGGAATGGTTCTGTCCACGGGGCGATAACGGCCATTAGTACGTGGGCTGAGGTTGTGATTTCATTGGCAGAGCCTCCGATTATGTCAGATTGTTCGGCGTCGGACAGTGCGGTTGGGTCCGGGCTAATATTGCCATGTTCCCCTTCCCATACTACGGATGGCTTGAACAGCCTTTCCAGGAAGATGTTGGGGGGGACCGCATCGCGTTTTGCGCCGATGCGTGCCAGGACGTCTGCCGCCTGATTGTTTTCTCGGGCTATATGGTGAAATTCGAGCCCCTCAAACCGAGCTGACATTTTGAGGACGGCGTTGCGGTAAGCTGCCATTTTTGGATCCTTGGCATCGAAGTCTCCATTTATTTGGGATATCGCGAGGTTCGAATCCCCGCGCACCTCTAGGCGTTGAATGCCCATGGATACTGCCATCCGGAGACCATGTAAAAGGGCCTCATATTCGGCTGCATTGTTGGAGTCCGTGTACATAATCTGGAGTACATATTGAACTGTGTCTCCTGTGGGGGACGTCAAAACGACGCCGGCCCCTAGTCCGGCCAACATTTTGGAACCGTCGAAGTGCATGATCCAGTTTGAATATGTGCCGTACTCTTTAGGGAGTTCGGCCTCCGTCCATTCTGCGACGAAGTCGGCCAAAACTTGCGACTTGATAGCTCGCCGTGGCCTATAAGTTATGTCGAACGGGAGGAGCTCGATGGCCCATTTTGCAATCCGGCCCGTTGCGTCACGGTTGTTTATAATATCGTTGAGTGGTACTTCCGATGCTACTGTGATTGAACACTCTTGAAAGTAGTGTCGTAGCTTCCGGGATGCCATGAATACCGCATATGCAATCTTTTGATAATGTGGGTACCGTGATTTGCATGGGGTGAGGACAGTGGACACATAGTAAACCGGCTTTTGAAGGGGGAATTTGTGTCCGTCCGTTTCCCGCTCGACGACGAGTACTGCGCTGACAACTTGATGGGTTGCTGCAATGTACAATAGCATTGGTTCGCCGATGTTTGGCGCGGCCAGGACGGGGTTTGTTGCCAATATGGCTTTTATTTCCTCGAGTCCGGCCGTGGCGGCATCCGTCCACTCGAAGTGTTCGGTGCGCCGAAGGAGGCGATAGAGGGGTAGCGCCTTTTCTCCCAACCGGGAGATAAAGCGGCTTAGAGCCGCCACGCATCCGGTTAATTTTTGTATTTGTTTGAGGTCCTTTGGGATATCCAATTGTGACAAAGCTCGGATCTTGGCTGGATTTGCTTCGATTCCTCTACCGGATACAATGAAGCCCAAGAGCTTTCCGGCTGGAACGCCGAAAACGCATTTTTCCGGATTTAGCTTGATGTCATATGCTCGGAGGTTGTCAAATGTAAGCCTCAAGTCGTCTACTAGAGATTCGACATGTCTTGTTTTTACGACCACATCATCCACGTATGCCTCTACTGTTTTGCCGATCTGGTTTGCCAGACATGTCTGAATCATGCGCTGATATGTTGCGCCGGCGTTTTTGAGCCCGAAAGGCATTGTGTTGAAGCAGAATGGGCCGTATGGGGTGATGAATGCCGTTGCGGCTTGGTCTGACTCGGCCATCTTGATTTGATGGTAACCGGAGTATGCGTCGAGGAAGCACAACGAATCGTGTCCTGCAGTGGCGTCGATAATTTGATCGATGCGGGGGAGGGGGAAGGGATCCTTTGGGCAAGCCTTGTTAAGGTCTTTGAAGTCAACGCACAGGCGCCAGGATTTGTCCTTCTTTGGTACCATCACCAAGTTTGCTAGCCAGTCCGGATGTTTTATATCTCTGATGAATCCGGCCTCCAATAGTTTGGCTAGCTCCTCTCCCATTGCCTGTCTCTTGGGCTCAGAGAAACGCCGAAGGGCTTGTTTGACAGGTTTGAATCCTTTTAGGATATTTAAGCTGTGTTCGGCCAGCCTGCGTGGGATTCCTGGCATGTCTGAAGGGTGCCAGGCAAAAATGTCCCAGTTCTCCCGTAGGAATTCTCGCAGTGCGGCGTCTACATCGGGGTTTAATCGTGCCCCGATGGAAGCTGTTTTATTGGGGTCCGTTGGATGGACCTGGAATTTGACTATTTCATCCGCTGGTTTAAAGGAGGTGGACTTGGATCTTTTGTCGAGTATCACATCGTCCCTGTTTACCGTGGAGCGCAGCGTAGTCAGTTCCTCAGCCGCTAGGGCTTCGGACAGTGCCTCAAGGGCCAATGCGGCTGTCTTGTTTTCGGCGCGGAGTGCTATGTCCGGATCACTAGCGAGAGTGATGATTCCGTTCGGCCCGGGCATCTTGAGCTTCATGTACCCGTAATGGGGTATTGCTTGGAAGATTGTAAACGCTTCCCGCCCCAGCAGAGCGTGGTATCCGCTACTGAACGGGGCCACTTGGAATGTGACCTCTTCGGACCTATAATTATCCGGCGTGCCGAACACCACATCTAGTGTGATTTTTCCTGCACAGCGCGCTTCCCGACTGGGGATTATTCCTCTAAAGGTTGTGCTGCTTCGCTCAATGCGGTTCCAGTCTATTTCCATTTTTTGAAGGGTTTCCTCATAAATGAGGTTCAATCCGCTGCCTCCGTCCATGAGTACCTTGGTGAGGCGAAAGCCGTCCACTATAGGACTGAGTACCAATGCGGCTGGTGCTCGAGCTGTTCGGATTTTAGGTTCATCACTGGCATTAAAAGTAATAGCCGTGTCACTCCATGGGTTTATTGTTGCTACTTGATAGACTTCGGCGAGGCTGCGGAGTGTTCTTTTTCGCATATTATTTGATGCGAAAGTCTCGAAGACTGTTAAGACTGTACTGGAGTCCCTGAGGTGGCTTTCTGCGGCCTCCGGAATTAGGAGATCTTCGCCCCTTTTGGCCACCTGCCAGAGTATCCAACATGCTCTAAGGCTATGAGTTGGTGTGGCGTCCTCTGTACTATGAATTTTACAGGGTCCATTAAGCCATCCCTCCAGTACGGTTCCATGCCCTGTAGAGGGTTTTGGTTTTTTGGTTTTTAACCCGGGTGTCTGATGATGATGCACCCTTTTATTTCGGACGAGGTTTCTATTCAGGGCCGGATTGTCCCAAAATTTAGTTTCGGTTTTCCGGGCGCTTTCCATCGCACAGTACTTTTGTACTATGGACGCCAAGTCAGAGAAGCGTGTAAGATCACGACGACCTGTGGCGTTGAGGATTCCCTTGTCCGTGCAATTATTGCAAAAGATTGAGATTGCGTCTTCCTCGCGGCAGTCCTTTATCCTGTTCATAACCAGGAGGAACCTTGCCCAGTAATGATGTACTGTTTCTTCGGGCTTTTGCCTGATTTGGGATAGATCGCTTATGTTCGGGTGGGTGGGTGGAATTAAATCCGGAACTTCACCCAATCTAAGACTCAGAGGCCAAGGAGTTTCCGAACTCTGAAGTTTGGATTCTTGGATGTTGTCCAGTGAATCTAGCCCGTTGCCTGATTCTAAGTTCAGGTCTTGAGTTACATCCTCCCCTCCGCGGGTATCCGGCTTGGAGGGATCGGGAATCCGGACGTAGCTAGTCCTTAAGATAGATGAAGAGTCGCCGCACTGTGCCTCTACCACGGCAACGTGATGGGTGACTTGGGGAGAATTAATTTCTCTTAGATCGGGTTTAAGCCCAACCTGGTCATAATCCGTAGTGACCCCCAAGGTGGCGATGCGATCCAAGAGCTCGTTTACGGAAGAGATCTCCATTGGATCTAACTGCTCGACGAGTTCCAAGCTGGCATGAAGATTGCTTTTGATGACCCGAGAGGTCACCGTCGGCGCAACGGCCGAATAGGCGATCATGAGAAAACCGCCTAGCCGGAGAGTTTGGCCGACAGCCAAGGCTCCCTTAGTAACAGCGCCGTCTTTAAGACGGGAAGAGGCATCCTTCCTGATTGCGACGGCACAGAGGAACTCTCAATGAAAGCACCAATGTCGGTGTCAAAACCGGCGGATCTCGGGTAGGGGGTCCCGAACTGTGCGTCTAGGCCGGATGGTAACAGGAGGCAAGGAACACGATGTTTTACCCAGGTTCGGGCCCTCTCGATGGAGGTAAAACCCTACGTCCTGCTTGATTAATATTGATGATATGGGTAGTACAAGAGTAGATCTACCACGAGATCAAGGAGGCTAAACCCTAGAAGCTAGCCTATGGTATGATTGTTGTATGATGAAGTTGTCCTACGGACTAAAACCCTTCGGTTTATATAGACACCGGAGAGGGTTAGGGTTACACAAAGTCGGTTACAATAGTAGGAGATCTAAATATCCGCATCGCCAAGCTTGCCTTCCACGCCAAGGAAAGTCCCATCCGGACACGAGACGAAGTCTTCAATCTTGTATCTTCATAGTCCTGGAGTCCGGCTGAAGGTATAGTCTGGCTACCCGGACACCCCCTAATCCAGGACTCCCTCAGTCCGGCTGGCCAATGCCGTTAGATTTCTCCTTTGGTGCTCTTTGTTGTGTTTTCCCTCGTTGTTCCCTCTGTTATGTGTGTTGTTGACGTGCGTTGTTTTTGAAGGAAATATGCCCTAGAGGCAATAATAATGTTATTATTTTATTTCCTTATATCATGATAAATGTTTATTATTCATGCTAGAATTGTATTATCCGGAAACATAATACTTGTGTGAATACACAGACAAACCAAACGTCACTAGTATGCCTCTACTTGACTAGCTCGTTAATCAAAGATGGTTATGTTTCATAACCATAGACAAAGAGTTGTTATTTGATTAACGGGATCACATCATTAGGAGAATGATGTGATTGACTTGACCCATTCCGTTAGCTTAGCACTCGATCGTTTAGTATGTTGCTATTGCTTTCTTCATGACTTATACATGTTCCTATGACTATGAGATTATGCAACTCCCGTTTACCGGAGGAACACTTTGTGTGCTACCAAACGTCACAACGTAACTGGGTGATTATAAAGGAGATCTACAGGTGTCTCCAAAGGTGAATGTTGGGTTGGCGTATTTCGAGATTAGGATTTGTCACTCCGATTGTCGGAGAGGTATCTCTGGGCCCTCTCGGTAATGCACATCACATAAGCCTTGCAAGCATTGCAACTAATGAGTTAGTTGCGAGATGATGTATTACGGAACGAGTAAAGAGACTTGCCGGTAACGAGATTGAACTAGGTATTGAGATACCGACGATCGAATCTCGGGCAAGTAACATACCGATGACAAAGGGAACAACGTATGTTGTTATGCGGTCTGACCGATAAAGATCTTCGTAGAATATGTAGGAGCCAATATGGGCATCTAGGTCCCGCTATTGGTTATTGACAAGAGAGGTGTCTCGGTCATGTCTACATAGTTCTCGAACCCGTAGGGTCCGCACGCTTAACATTCATTGACGATATAGTACTATGTGAGTTATGTATGTTGATGACCGAATGTTGTTCGGAGTCCGGGATGAGATCACGGACATGACGAGGAACTCCGGAATGGTCCAGAGACAAAGTTTGATATATGAGATAATAGTGTTTGGTCACCGGAAGGGTTCCGGAAATCACTGGAAGGGGTTCCGGATGTTTCCCGAAATGTTTGGGTACGAGAACACTTTATTTGGGCCAAAGGGGAAAGCCCACAAGGTTTTTGGAAAGCGCAAAAGGAAGTTTTGCAGAGAGCAGGGGCCAGACGCCAGGGTCCCTGGTGTCTAGGTCCAGACGCCGGGAACCCTGGCGTCTGGCCCTGGAGTGCGAGAAGGACTCTTGCTTTTCGGGTGAAACCGACTTTGTGGAGGCTCTTACTCCAAGTTTCGACCCCAGGGCTCAACATATAAATAGAGGAGCAGGGCTAGCACCAAAGACAGATCAAGAAACACCAAGCCATGTGCCGGCAACCCCGTCCCCTCTAGTTTATCCTCTGTCATAGTTTTCGTAGTGCTTAGGCGAAGCCCTGCGGAGATTGTTCTTCACCAACACCGTCATCACGCCGTCGTGCTGCCGGAACTCATCTACTACTTCGCCCCTCTTGCTGGATCGAGAAGGTGAGGACGTCACCGAGCCGAACGTGTGCAGAACTCGGAGGTGCCGTGCTTTCGGTACTTGGATCGGTCGGACATGAAGACGTACGACTACATCAACCGTGTTGATATAACGCTTCCGCGAATGGTCTACGAGGGTACATAGACAACACTCTCCCCTCTCGTTGCTATGCATCATCATGATCTTGCGTGTGCGTAGGATTTTTTTTGAAATTACTACATTCCCCAACAGTGGTATCAGAGCCAGGTTTTTATGCGTTGATGTTGTGCATGAGTAGAACACAAGTGAGTTGTGGGCGATATAAGTCATAATGCTTACCAGCATGTCATACTTTGGTTCGGCGGTATTGTTGGATGAAGGGGCCCAGACCGACATTACGCGTACGCTTACGCGAGACTGGTTCTACCGACGTGCTTTGCACACAGGTGGCTGGCGGGTGTCAGTTTCTCCAACTTTAGTTGAACCAAGTGTGGCCACGCCCGGTCCTTGCGAAGGTTAAAACAGCACCAACTTGACAAACTATCATTGTGGTTTTGATGCGTAGGTAAGATCGGTTCTTGCTAAGCCCGTAGCAGCCACGTAAAACTTGCAACAACAAAGTAGAGGAAGTCTAACTTGTTTTTGCAGGGCATGTTGTGATGTGATATGGTTAAGACATGATGCTAAATTTTATTGTATGAGATGATCATGTTTTGTAACCAAGTTATCGGCAACTAGCAGGAGCCATATGGTTGTCGCTTTATTGTATGCAATGCAATTGCGCTGTAATGCTTTACTTTATCACTAAGCGGTAGCGATAGTCGTGGAAGCATAAGATTGGCGAGACGACAATGATGCTATGATGGTGATCAAGGTGTCGCGCTGGTGACGATGGTGATCACGATGGTGCTTCGAAGATGGAGATCACAAGCACAAGATGATGATGGCCATATCATATCACTTATATTGATTGCATGTGATGTTTATCTTTTATGCATCTTATCTTGCTTTGATTGACGGTAGCATTTTAAGATGATCTCTCACTAATTATCAAGAAAGTGTTCTCCCTGAGTATGCACCGTTGCAAAAGTTCTTCGTGCTGAGACACCATGTGATGATCAGGTGTGATAGGCTCTACGTTCAAATACAACGGGTGCAAAATAGTTGCGCACGCAGAATACTCAGGTTATACTTAACGAGCCAAGCATATACAGATATGGCCTCAGAACATAGAGACCGAAAGGTCGAGCGTGAATCATATAGTAGATATGATCAACATAACGATGTTCACCAATGAAACTACTCCATCTCACGTGATGATCGGACATGGTTTAGTTGATTTGGATCACGTAATCACTTAGAGGATTAGAGGGATGTCTATCTAAGTGGGAGTTCTTTAGTAATATGATTAATTGAACCTAAATTTATCATGAACTTAGTACCTGATAGTATCTTGCTTGTTTATGTTTGATTGTAGATAGATGGCCTGTGTTGTTGTTCCGTTGAATTTTAATGCGTTCCTTGAGAAAGCAAAGTTGAAAGATGATAGTAGCAATTACACGGACTGGGTCCATAACTTGAGGATTATCCTCATTGCTGCACAGAAGAATTACGTCCTGGAAGCACCGCTGGGTGCCAGGCCTGCTGCTGGAGCAACACCAGATGTTATGAACGTCTGGCAGAGCAAAGCTGATGACTACTCGATAGTTCAGTGTGCCATGCTTTACGGCTTAGAATCTGGACTTCAACGACGTTTTGAACGTCATGGAGCATATGAGATGTTCCAGGAGTTGAAGTTAATATTTCAAGCAAATGCCCGGATTGAGAGATATGAAGTCTCCAATAAGTTCTATAGCTGCAAGATGGAGGAGAACAGTTCTGTCAGTGAGCATATACTCAAAATGTCTGGGTATAATAATCACTTGATTCAATTGGGAGTTAATCTTCCAGATGATTGCGTCATTGACAGAATTCTCCAATCACTACCACCAAGCTACAAGAGATTCGTGATGAACTATAATATGCAAGGGATGAATAAGACTATTCCCAAGCTCTTCGCAATGCTCAAAGCTGCGGAGGTAGAAATCGAGAAGGAGCATCAAGTGTTGATGGTCAACAAGACCACTAGTTTCAAGAAAAAGGGCAAAGGGAAGAAGAAGGGGAACTTCAAAAAGAACAGCAAGCAAGTTGCTACTCAAGAGAAGAAACCCAAACCTGGACCTAAGCCTGAAACTGAGTGCTTCTACTGCAAGCAGACTGGTCACTGGAAGCGGAACTGCCCCAAGTATTTGGCGGATAAGAAGGATGGCAAGGTGAACAAAGGTATATGTGATATACATGTTATTGATGTGTACCTTACTAATTCTCGCAGTAGCACCTGGGTATTTGATACTGGTTCTGTTGCTAATATTTGCAACTCGAAACAGGGACTACGGATTAAGCGAAGATTGGCTAAGGACGAGGTGACAATGCGCGTGGGAAATGGTTCCAAAGTCGATGTGATCGCAGTCGGCACGCTACCTCTACATCTACCTTCGGGATTAGTATTAGACCTAAATAATTGTTATTTGGTGCCAGCGTTAAGCATGAACATTATATCTGGATCTTGTTTGATGCAAGACGGTTATTCATTTAAATCAGAGAATAATGGTTGTTCTATTTATATGAGTAATATCTTTTATGGTCATGCACCCTTAAAGAGTGGTCTATTCTTATTAAATCTCGATAGTAGTGACACACATATTCATAATGTTGAAGCCAAAAGATGCAGAGTTGATAATGATAGTGCAACTTATTTGTGGCACTGCCGTTTGGGTCATATCGGTGTAAAGCGCATGAAGAAACTCCATACTGATGGGCTTTTGGAACCACTTGATTATGAATCACTTGGTACTTGCGAACCGTGCCTTATGGGTAAGATGACAAAAACACCGTTCTCCGGAACTATGGAGAGAGCAACAGATTTGTTGGAAATCATACATACAGATGTATGTGGTCCGATGAATGTTGAGGCTCGTGGCGGATATCGTTATTTTCTTACCTTCACAGATGACTTAAGCAGATATGGGTATATCTACTTAATGAAACATAAGTCTGAAACATTTGAAAAGTTCAAAGAATTTCAGAGTGAAGTTGAAAATCATCGTAACAAGAAAATAAAATTCCTACGATCTGATTGTGGAGGAGAATATTTGAGTTACGAGTTTGGTGTACATTTGAAACAATGTGGAATAGTTTCAAAACTCACGCCACCCGGAACACCACAGCGTAATGGTGTGTCCGAACGTCGTAATCGTACTTTACTTGATATGGTGCGATCTATGATGTCTCTTACTGATTTACCGCTATCGTTTTGGGGATATGCTCTAGAGACGGCCGCATTCACGTTAAATAGGGCACCATCAAAATCCGTTGAGACGACGCCTTATGAACTGTGGTTTGGCAAGAAACCAAAGTTGTCGTTTCTAAAAGTTTGGGGCTGCGATGCTTATGTGAAAAAGCTTCAACCTGATAAGCTCGAACCCAAATCGGAGAAATGTGTCTTCATAGGATATCCAAAGGAAACTATTGGATACACCTTCTATCACAGATCCGAAGGCAAGACTTTTGTTGCTAAATTCGGAAACTTTCTGGAGAAGGAGTTTCTCTCGAAAGAAGTGAGTGGGAGGAAAGTAGAACTTGATGAGGTAACTGTACCTGCTCCTTTATTGGAAGGTAGTACATCACAGAAACCTGTTTCTGTGACACCTACACCAATTAGTGAGGAAGGTAATGATAAAGATCATGAAACTTCAGAACAAGATACTACTGAACCTCGTAGATCAACCAGAGTAAGATCCGCGCCAGAGTGGTACGGTAATCCTGTTCTGGAAGTCATGCTACTAGATCATGATGAACCTACGAACTATGAAGAAGCGATGGTGAGCCCAGATTCCGCAAAATGGCTTGAAGCCATGAAATCTGAGATGGGATCCATGTATGAGAACAAAGTATGGACTTTGGTTGACTTGCCCAATGATTGGCAAGCAATTGAAAGTAAATGGATCTTTAAGAAGAAGACTGACGCTGACGGTAATGTTACTGTCTACAAAGCTCGACTTGTCGCAAAAGGTTTTCAGCAAGTTCAAGGGATTGACTATGATGAGACCTTCTCACCCGTAGCGATGCTTAAGTCTGTCTGAATCATGTTAGCAATTGCCGCATTTTATGATTATGAAATTTGGCAAATGGATGTCAAAACTGCATTCCTGAATGGATTTCTGCAAGAAGAGTTGTATATGATGCAACCGGAAGGTTTTGTCGATCCAAAGGGAGCTAACAAAGTGTGCAAGCTCCAGCGATCCATTTATGGACTGGTGCAAGCCTCTCGGAGTTGGAATAAATGCTTTGATAGTGTGATCAAAGCATTTGGTTTTATACAGACTTTTGGAGAAGCCTGTATTTACAAGAAAGTGAGTGGGAGCTCTGTAGCATTTCTGATATTATATGTAGATGACATATTACTAATCGGAAATGATATAGAATTTCTGGATAGCATAAAGGATACTTGAATAAGAGTTTTTCAATGAAAGACCTCGGTGAAGCTGCTTACATATTGGGCATTAAGATCTATAGAGACAGATCAAGACGCTTAATTGGACTTTCACAAAGCACATACCTTGACAAAGTTTTGAAAAAGTTCAAAATGGATCAAGCAAAGAAAGGATTCTTGCCTGTGTTACAAGGTGTGAATTGAGTAAGACTCAATGCCCGACCAATGCAGAAGATAGAGAGAAAATGAAAGATGTTCCCTATGCTTCAGCCATAGGCTCTATCATGTATGCAATGCTGTGTACCAGACCTGATGTGTGTCTTGCTATAAGTCTAGCAGGAGGTACCAAAGTAATCCAGGAGTGGATCACTGGACAGCGGTCAAGAACATCCTGAAATACCTGAAAAGGACTAAGGATATGTTTCTCATATATGGAGGTGACAAAGAGCTCATCGTAAATGGTTACGTTGATGCAAGCTTTGACACTGATCCGGACGATTCTAAATCGCAAACCGGATACGTGTTTACATTAAACGGTGGAGCTGTCAGTTGGTGCAGTTCTAAACAAAGCGTTGTGGCGGGATCTACATGTGAAGCGGAGTACATAGCTGCTTCGGAAGCAGCAAACGAAGGAGTCTGGATGAAGGAGTTCATATCCGATCTAGGGTCATACCTAGTGCATCGGGTCCAATGAAAATCTTTTGTGACAATACTGGTGCAATTGCCTTGGCAAAGGAATCCAGATTTCACAAGAGAACCAAGCACATCAAGAGACGCTTCAATTCCATCCGGGATCTAGTCCAGGTGGGAGACATAGAGATTTGCAAGATACATATGGATCTGAATGTAGCAGACCCGTTGACTAAGCCTCTTCCACGAGTAAAACATGATCAGCACCAAAGCTCCATGGGTGTTAGAATCATTACTGTGTAATCTAGATTATTGACTCTAGTGCAAGTGGGAGACTGAAGGAAATATGCCCTAGAGGCAATAATAATGTTATTATTTTATTCCTTATATCATGATAAATGTTTATTATTCATGCTAGAATTGTATTATCCGGAAACATAATACTTGTGTGAATACATAGACAAACCAAACGTCACTAGTATGCCTCTACTTGACTAGCTCGTTAATCAAAGATGGTTATGTTTCCTAACCATAGACAAAGAGTTGTTATTTGATTAACGGGATCACATCATTAGGAGAATGATGTGATTGACATGACCCATTCCATTAGCTTAGCACTCGATCGTTTAGTATGTTGCTATTGCTTTCTTCATGACTTATACATGTTCCTATGACTATGAGATTATGCAACTCCCGTTTACCGGAGGAACACTTTGTGTGCTACCAAACGTCACAACGTAACTGGGTGATTATAAAGGAGCTCTACAGGTGTCTCCAAAGGTACATGTTGGGTTGGCGTATTTCGAGATTAGGATTTGTCACTCCGATTGTCGGAGAGGTATCTCTGGGCCCTCTCGGTAATGCACATCACATAAGCCTTGCAAGCATTGCAACTAATGAGTTAGTTGCAAGATGATGTATTACGGAACGAGTAAAGAGACTTGCTGGTAACGAGATTGAACTAGGCATTGAGATACCGACGATCGAATCTCAGGAAAGTAACATACCGATGACAAAGGGAACAACGTATGTTGTTATGCGGTCTGACCGATAAAGATCTTCGTAGAATATGTAGGAGCCAATATGGGCATCCAGGTCCCGCTATTGGTTATTGACCAGAGAGGTGTCTCGGTCATGTCTACATAGTTCTCGAACCCGTAGGGTCCGCATGCTTAACGTTCGTTGACGATATAGTACTATGTGAGTTATGTATGTTGATGACCGAATGTTGTTCGGAGTCCGGGATGAGATCACGGACATGACGAGGAACTCCGGAATGGTCCGTAGACAAAGTTTGATATATGGGATAATAGTGTTTGGTCACCGGAAGGGTTCCGGAAATCACCGGAAGGGGTTCCGGATGTTTCCTGAAATGTTTGGGTACAAGACACTTTATTTGGGCCAAAGGGGAAAGCCCACAAGGTTTTTGGAAAGCGCAAAAGGAAGTTTGCGGAGTCCAGGGGCCAGACGCCAGGGTCCCTGGCGTCTGGGGCCAGACGCCGGGAACCCTGGCGTCTGGCCCTGGAGTCCGAGAAGGACTCTTGCTTTTCGGGTGAAACCGACTTTGTGGAGGCTTTTACTCCAAGTTTCGACCCCAGGGCTCAACATATAAATAGAGGAGCAGGGCTAGCACCAAAGATAGATCAAGAAACACCAAGTCGTGTGCCGGCAACCCCGTCCCCTCTAGTTTATCCTCTGTCATAGTTTTCGTAGTGCTTAGGCGAAGCCCTGCGGAGATTGTTCTTCACCAACACCGTCATCACGCCGTCGTGCTGCCGGAACTCATCTACTACTTCGCCCCTCTTGCTGGATCGAGAAGGCGAGGACGTCACCGAGCCAAACGTGTGCAGAACTCGGAGGTGCCGTGCTTTCGGTACTTGGATCGGTCGGACGTGAAGACGTACGACTACATCAACCGCATTGATATAACGCTTCCGCGAACGGTCTATGAGGGTACGTAGACAACACTCTCCCCTCTCGTTGCTATGCATCATCATGATCTTGCGTGTGCGTACGAATTTTTTTGAAATTACTACGTTCCCCAATAGTTTTCTGTTTATCTCTTCTCCCTTGTATCCCCCTGTATCTTTGGTTTACTTGAACCTATCTTGTGATGGGCTGCAAAAGCCTTATAGGCAAATGAATACAATTCAGATGGGAAAATCTCCCCCGGTGAAAATTCAAAAAAAAAGTTACTACTCTGCCACCAGGCCACCGCCTCAACCAGTGCGCACAAGCGGCAGCCCACCGCCTCAACCCTATGTTTTAACAAGGCTGCAGTGGCACCAGATCGTTCCCGTGCCATGGCCGTCGTCTTCCCCGACTGGGTGGTGCTAGATCGCTTCGCCTTTAGAAGGGACGCCAACACATCCTTGCCAGAGAAGGGCTACCCGCCCCTGAGGGCCCAGGGCACAACCTCCTAGGGCGTCGACTTCGGCGTCGCGCTCTGCGTCGCCGACCCCCCCCCCTCCCGGGCGCATCCCGCCTCTACGTGCTGTTTCCGAGGGGCACGGATCCGAACATCGCCTGTGACCTCGTGGCGGCCACCACCTTCTGTTCATGATCATCGACCTTGCAAAGCCGGGCGAGTCGTCGGGCGCCCATTTGTGCCATCAGGATCTCTTCGTCTGCAGAGTCGCCTCACCGGACAGCCGCCGCTGCTCAGACGGCTTCCGGCGTGTACCAACCTGCTCATCCGATGTATGGTGGGCGGGCAGGAGATGACCATGCAGCACCTGATTTTCCCGCAAGGTGTTAGTTTCTTGTGCCACGATGAACAAGTGTTGGCCATGGCGCAGCTGGACCAAATTATTCCAATCTCAGACAGCGGCATGTGGGAAGCCGGAATCTCCGTGCTCACCACCGATGGTAGAGGTGACGGTGCCAAGTGGGGGGTTAAGCGGCTACCGATCCTCCATCCTAGGCATGGAAAGTTGGATATCTCTCTTTGGTCAGATGATACAGTGATATCCTTCAAGAATTATATCTGCTGGCGCTAGTAGAAAAAGGGTCTTCTATCCCGGTTGGTAAGGGTTTTTTGTTTCGGTTTTTGAACCGAGACTAAAGGGTCGTTACTAATGCCCTGACCCTTTAGTCCCGGTTCAAACAGGAACCGGGACAGATGGGCCTCCACATGGCTGGTGCGCCGAGCCCAGGCAGGAGGGCCTTTGGTCTCGGTTGGTGGCACCAACCGGGACCAATAGGCATCCACGCGTCAGCATTTCAGGGGCTGAGGTTGGTCCCGGTTGGTGCCACCAACCGGGACCAATAGGCATCCACGCGTCAGCATTTCAGGGCTGAGGTTTGGGGTTTTTGGGAGGTTAATTTAGGTGTCTCATATATTGTGTTAGCTAGCTAATTAATAGAGGGAAGTGTCCTCTCTTATGTCCGTGCTTGGTCGACGCTACGTACTATATACGTATAGAGAGGACTAGACACGCTAGCTAGCTAGTAAGCAAAGGAAGGAAATAGAAGATCGTCATGAACATATATGCATACAGAGAGAAGTGATATCGACCACCTCTCCTTCTCCGGGAGATTGGTCAAACAACAAGTTCTCGTATATCTATCCGACACTACCGGCTACATATATACAATAATTATCTCTTACAATATAATCTCCTAATTATATACAAACACAGGATCCACATAGTATCCTCTGTCTTTAGCGATCACGTGGTCAAGGAAGAATGCCGCCAATTCCTCTTGAATTGCTCGCATACGAGCTGGTGCTAGGAGTTCATCCCACATCCAAAAGATCTAATTTGAAGGAGGTCAATACATACATATATATAAATGAAGCTCAACACAAATGATGGTAATAAAATAAAATTGTGAATATTATTGCTTACGCACTTCATATTGTTCGTCAGAGTACCCTCGTTCACAGGTCGTGTGGCGGATGGACTCACAAATGTAGTATCCACAGAAATCATTCCCTTGTTCCTGCCACAACCACTTTACAAGAAATAAAGGTCAATCAAACTGATAAGCAAGCATGCCAAATGGTATTGATGAAACTAGCGCTTGAATCACTAGGAGATGTGCGGAACATGTTACTATAGTACTTACTTTCGGGTGGCTAAATTGCAGCTTCTTCGGCAGTCCCGAAGCTTTTTTGGCGAATTTTCTTCAAACCCTGCCAGACAAACAAAACAATTACTTGATATCAGGAAATGAACAAAGTTGCTGATATGGTGGATAATGATCGATTTAACTTACTTCTCGAGCATTTGAGTCATGTCCGCATAGTCCTGGGGATCTTTTCGTCTCGAGTCTAAGACGGTTACTAGTCCCTACTCAAGCTTAATCTTTAGGAGAATATAGTGGAACCTGTGCACGCATGCATAACTCATCAATTACATTACTATAACCTGGACTAATAAGGGAAACCGAATATGCACAAGACAGTAACACTCACTTGAAGTTGTAAGGAAAGAGTATTATATCTTTGTTTTCATTTATTACCAACGATCGTAGCAAGTTGGCCTCGGTATCGTCGACACGATATTTAACCTCAGTTGCATCTATGAGATTTGTGTTAATGAACCCAATATCACCGATTTGTCTTCTCTTCAATTCGGCGATCTTCAATCTGCATAATATAGTGAGGATAATTATAAATACATGCAATGAAAGAGCTGACCTATATAGAGAGACTTAATGAAAGAAGTAGTACTACTTACAGATAGTAGCAAGTGACCGTTGCTTTATCGAGGGCCTTTTGATTGAAAAACTGGAAGAACTCCTCAAATGGAACATTCAACAGTTCAATTCCAATGAGGTCATGCTCCTCTCTAACTCTCAGCGTCAAAGTATTCCTCCCCCCAGACTCTCTGCAGGTTTTCATGTACCAATCATGGAATCTTCGCATCATCGTTGTTAGAGATCTTTCATCTTTGACGAGAGGCTTCTCGTACTCGTATTTGTGTTCCTCCACCTCCAAGAACTCATAATGTACATCGTCGGGTAGGTAATCTCCAAGATTGCTATAACCAGGCACCATCCTCGGATCATTAGTAGGCACCTTGAGTGGGGGGCACGATTGGTTCGCTTGTTCGCCGAGCTGGGGATTTTTTTCCCAGCTCGTCGTTCTTTTAACCTTTGATCACTGACAGTACTTCCCGACCGCTCCGCTTCGACAAATGACTTTGCAATAATGCGGTCATAGTTGCCTTTCGGTGGAGACTTTGCTGGTTTTTTCAGGGCAGCCAGAGTGCGCTTCGCTTTCACCGGATCTACCTTCTCCTCCGGAGGTGGATGTTTCTTTGCTTTCAACCCTTCAAAGAAGTTCCTCACTTCTTCTCGCGCGATCTCGGCGTTCTCCTCCGGGGTCCTCTCGTATGGTAACTTCTCTGGAGTCTTCAGAGAAGGACCGAATCTGTATTTCCTCCCGCCTCTGGCTGTACTGCTAGACGCCGGCAGAGCAAATGGAGCGGCTGCGGCTGTCTTCTTTCCTTGCTTACGAGGAGGAGGATAAGGACTACGACGCGCCGGAGCAGCCGGAGCGGCAGCGGGTGTCTTCCGCCCTTGCTGACGAGGCGAAGAAGGAGGAGGTTGGCTGCTCGGGCGCGCCGGCGCAGGCGGAGAAGGAGGTGGAGTGCCGCCACACGCCGGAGAAGGAGGCCGAGTGCCCTGATCGTCACTCTCCAGAGGAGGAGGCGGTGGAGGAGGCGGAGTGCCCTGACTCGCCGGAGGAGGAGGAGGAGGCGGAGGCGTCCAGTTCAGAAGGTTGATGAGCTCCTTCCGCCATAGGCATGGAGTCTTCAGAGCAGAACCCAACCGAGTCTCCCCTTCGCCGGTAGGGTGGTCAAGCTGGAGGTCCTCAAATCCCTCTGTTATTTCATCCACCATCACCCTAGCATATCCTTCTGCAATTGGCCGGCAGTGAAAAGTTGCGCCGGGTTCAGTAGGAAAAACAGAGCCAATAGCCGCCTTGACCTTCAAATTCATCCATTGCGTCATAAGGTGGCAATTTTAAGACTCCGTGATAGCATCCACGGGATAGCTGGCAGGAGCCGTCAAGACATGCTCCGGCTGAAGCAGCTCGGTGGAAGCCACGCTGCTTCTCCACTGAGATGGCGGTGTAGCTTCGGGGGAAGCTTCGGCAGTTCGTTTGCTGCGATTTGCTTCTCGTTCCTCTATCGCTTGCACCCTTGCGTGCAGCACCTGCATTTGGGTCTGTTGCACTTTTTTCCTCCTCTCCTGGCATTTGTAACCGCCTGCATCTAGAAAACCAGCCTTCCACGGAACGGAGCCTGGCGTGCCTCGTGTCCGTCCAAGGTGCTCAGGATTCCCGAGGGCCATTGTGAGCTCGTCGTTCTCTCTGTTTGGAACGAACGTCACTTGCTGTGCTGCATCGATTTAGTGCTTTAGCTTCTTGACTGGTATGTTCATTTGCTCGTCCGTCCAAACGCATTTCCCTGATACAAGGTCCACGGTTCCGCCAGCCCCGAAGAACCAAGTCCGGCAATGGTCTGGCCAGTTCATTGTCTCTGGTTCGATCCCTTTATCAAGCAGATCATTCTCAGCCTTGGCCCACTTAGGCCGGGCTTTGAGGTAGCCACCTGACCCCGTGCGATGGTGAAGCTTCTTCTTTGCAACATTTTTCTTGTTTGTCGCCGACATCTTCTTACTCTTTTCCAATGTCTTGTAGGCCACAAATGTGGGCCAGTGATCTCTGATCTTCTCATATCTGTCGATGAATTCTGGTGTCTCTTCGTTGTCGACAAACGTTTTCAGCTCATTCTTCCACCTCCTGAATAGCTCTGCCATCTTCTTAAGAGCATGAGACTTGATTAATTGCTCTTTAACTGGCTTCTCCGGATCCTTCTCTGGCGGTAGGGTGAAATTTGCCTTCAGCTCAGTCCAAAGATCATCTTTCTGCATATCATTGACATAAGACACCTTAGGGTCTTTGTTCTTAGGCTTATACCATTGCTGGATGCTGATCGGGATCTTGTCCCTAACAAGAACCCCGCACTGAACAGAAAATGCTTCCTTTGTCCGGATGGGTTCAATTGGCATGCCATTGCACGTGATTTATGTGATCTCAAACCTTTCGTTCGAGCACAACTTTTTCTTTGGGCCTCATCTCTTTACCGAAGTTGTGCTCGATTCGGAGGGCTAGAAAAAAGAAGAATTAGACGAGAGTTAATTAATATGTTTACATACCAAAACAATGAATGCATCAATTAGCTAGTCATCACAGGCTTAACTAATATATTTACCTGGCCGGACTCTGTTCGGTCACCGGAGCCGTCATCATGGGCTCCTTCTTGCACCAGCAATGGATCACCGGAGCCATCATAATCATGTGTTTCATCCTCCATTCTTCGATCACCGTAGCCTTCTTCTTCTTCACCCTATTCTGCTTCCAGACCATCATTGTCGTTAAGATACGACATGACATCACCTCCAGCTAAGATTATGTCCCCCAACACCAGTTCTTGTTCCTCGTCTCGTCCGAACTCCATTGTTTCTGCAAATATTACAACATGGCAATTATTACACAAACATGATAGCATGTGGATATATTAGTGGCAAACGTAGACCTAGCTTATTCTGGGTTTGGGGTGGCCTCGGCAACGCTTCAAGGGTAGGGGCATGGCGGGAGGGGGTAGGAGACCGATATCATTTTGTGTTTGGGTGTCCTCGAGAGTTTTGGTCGAGCGAGAGGGTCGGGGGGTGCTCCCGTGGTATAAGTTATTGGGGAGGGGGTAGGTCGAACCCCCCCCCCCCTCGTGTTGAAGTTATCGGGACACGGAGTATATCGACAACGACATATCCGATAAAAAATAAGAAGACGAAGAAGAAATAAAAATAGGAGAAGAAGATATTAATAGAGGAGAAGATCAAAGAAAAAAAAGAAGAAGAAAAAGAGGAGAAGAAGAGAAAATAGAATATTCTATTTTCTCTTCTTCTCCTCTTCTTTTTCTTCTTTTTTCTTCTTCTTATTTATTTCTCCTCTTCTTCTCCTTTCTTCCTCTTCTTATTTTCCTTTTTCCTCTCATTCTTTTTCTTCTTCTTCCTTTCCTAGCTAGATATATAAAACTTTTCTAAAAATGTAACTTTTGCATACATACATGGGAAAATAATATTATTGGGGAGGGGGTAGGTCGAACCCCCCCCCCCTCGTGTTGAAGTTATCGGGACACGGGGTATATCGACAACGACATATCCGATAAAAAAATAAGAAGACGAAGAAGAAATAAAAAGAGGAGAAGAAGATATTAATAGAGGAGAAGATCGAAGAAAAAATAGAAGAAAAAAAAGAGGAGAAGAAGAAAGAAATAGAGGAGAAGAAGAGAAAACAGAATATTCTATTTTCTCTTCTTCTCCTCTATTCCTTTCTAATATGTCTCCAACATATCTATAATTTTTGATTGTTGCATGCTATATTATCTACTGTTTTGGGCAATATTGGGCTTTATTTTCCACTTTTATATTATTTTTGGGACTAACCTATTAACCAGAGGCCCAGCCCAGGTTTGTTGTTTTATGCCTATTTCAGTGTTTCGAAGAAAAGGAATATCAAACGGAGTCGAAACGGAACGAAATCCACTGGAGAAGTTATTTTTGGAACGAAAGCCATCGGATAGACTTGGACTCCATGTCAGGAGATACGGGAGGTGCTCACGAGGGTGGGGGGCGCCCCCCTAGGGCGCGCCCCCTGCCTCGTGGGGCCCCCGTAGCTCCTCCGACGTACTTCTTGCACCCATATATATCGTCGTACCCTAAAACTTCCAGAACGGAGATTAGATCGGGAGTTCCACCGCCAGAAGCCTCCGTAGCCACCGAAAACCAATCTAGACCCGTTCCGGCACCCTGCCGGAGGTGGAAATCCTTCTCCGGTGGCCATCTTCATCATCCCGGTGCTCTCCATGACGAGGAGGGAGTAGTTCTCCCTCGGGGCTGAGGGTATGTACCAGTAGCTATGTGTTTGATCTCTCTCTCTCTCTCTCGTGTTCTTGATTTGGCACGATCTTGATGTATCACGAGCTTTGCTATTATAGTTGGATCTTATGTTTCTCCTTCCCCTCTTCTCTCTTGTAATGAATTGAGTTTCCCCTTTGAAGTAATCTTATTGGATTGAGTCTTTAAAGATTTGAGAACACTTGATGTATGTCTTGCCGTGCGTATCTGTGGTGACAATGGGATATCACGTGATTCACTTGATGTATGTTTTGGTGATCAACTTGCGGGTTCCGCCCATGAACCTGTGCATAGGGGTTGGCACACGTTTTCGTCGTGATTCTCCGGTAGAACTTTGGGGCACTCTTTGAGGTTCTATGTGTTGGCTGAATAGATGACTCTGAGATTGTGTGATGCATATCGTATAATCATACCCACGGATACTTGAGGTGGCATTGGAGTATCTAGGTTACATTAGGGTTTTGGTTGATTTGTATCTTAAGGTGTTATTCTAGTACGAACTCTAGGGATGTTTGTGACACTTATAGGAATAGCCCAACAGATAGATTGGAAAGAATAACTTTGAGGTGGTTTCGTACACTACCATAATCTCTTCGTTCGTTCTCTACTATTAGTGACTTTGGAGTGACTCTTTGTTGCATGTTGAGGGATAGTTATGTGATCCAATTATGTTATTATCGTTGAGGGAACTTACACTAGTGAAATTATGAACCCTAGGCCTTGTTTCCTAGCATTGCAATACCGTTTACGCTCACTCTTATCATTTGTTACCTTGCTGTTTTTATATTTTCAGATTACAAAAACTATTATCTACTATCCATATTGCACTTGTATCACCATCTCTTCGCCGAACTAGTGTACCTATACAATTTACCATTGTATTGGGTGTGTTGGGGACACAAGAGACTCTTTGTTATTTGGTTGCAGGGTTGCTTGAGAGAGACCATCTTCATCCTACGCCTCCTACGGATTGATAAACCTTAGGTCATCTACTTGAGGGAAATTTGCTACTGTCCTACAAACCTCTGCACTTGGAGGCCCAACAACGTCTACAAGAAGAAGGTTGTGTGGTAGACATCAAGCTCTTTTCTGGCGCCGTTGCCGGGGAGGTGAGTCCTTGAAGGTATATCTTTAGATCTTGCAATCGAGTCTTTTAGTTTGTTGTTTTAGCACTAGTTTAGTTTATAAAACAAAACTACAAAAAAATGGAATTGAGTTTGTCTCATACGCTTCATCTTTTTAATATGTTTCGTGAGTATGATGGGAAGGAAAATTGTGCTCAAGTGCTAGAAGAAGAAATCTATAAAAAATTTGGCACTAAATATTTGAATGATGAGCATGATTGCAATGTTGTTAGTACGGATTCTTTGAATATCCATGACACTAATGATGATTGCACTAGTTATGATGAAAATGTCTCCTATAAACATGTCAATTTTTGTGGAGTGCATTGGGTTTGTAAGTACACACCAAATAGGAAAGATAGATATTGCAAGAGGCATAAGTACTTAGAAACTAAATTGTTGCAAGAAAGTCTTGATGATTGTGCTGAAAAATTCAATATTTTTCACGCCCCTTGTGAACTTTGCAATGAACATGGTCATTTAAAATCTCCAATGCAAATTGTTTCATGACCGAATCGTATCCAAAAATTGTGATAATTTGATTACCCTTGAGCATCATAAAGTGCTTAGCCTTCTTTTGGGTTATGAAGATATGAAACGTATAACTGAGGGTATTCCAAAGTTTAATCTTGGTAGAGTTCTTGATTTTGATCTAGAGAATATTTATATGTATTGCTTGGTGAATTGCATTGAAAATCCTTATATTGCCAATTACATAAAGAAAAGAAAACAAATAGAAGATGAAGAGAATGCTAACGAAAGGGAAGAGACTTCCCAATATTCTCCTATTATTTCTTATGATGAATCAGGTAACGAAGAGGAACCCTCTATTCAACCAATCTCATTAATAAGGAGCTCCAAAAAGAGGATTGAACCCACGCATGATGTGGTGAAGAAGAAGAAAAGAAAAATGAAGAGAGGTAAAAAGATATCTCTCCCAAATAATGCTGCTCCTATTACTATTGTGCCTCATGAAAATATAATTTTGGAATGTGATGATACTTCTTATGATCTTGAAAATCTTTTTGGCACTCGCTTGGAAGAATATGATAATTGCTATACTGTTGGTGATATCCATACTATTAATTATGAGAGTGATTATGCTTATGATATGAAAAGGCCCAAGCTTGGGGATGCTATGTTTAATGAAGATGATGTTTTTGAGAATATATTTGCTGCAATTAATGTTTGTCCCAAGCTTGGGGATGCTACGCTTAATGAAGATGATATTTTTAGCATCCCAAGTTTTAATATGCAAATTTATAATGATGATAGCATGCCTCCTACTTGTGATGATTATTGTGATGATATTTATGCTATAAAAAGTAGTGATTATATTTATAAAACTTGTCATGATTATGGTTACCTATTTTCTGAACATTACTCTTTTAATGTGGAAACAATTAATAGTATTCAAGTCTCTTATGATACTCCCAGTATTCCGAATGAGAAGATTTTTGCTTATGTGGAGAGTAATAAAATTTATATGCTTGTAGATCATGAAAAGAATGCTTTAGGTGCTGGTTATATTGTTGAATTCATTCATGATGCTACTGAAAATTATTATGAGGGAGGAATATATGCTTGTAGGAATTGCAATAATATCAAGTTTCCTCTCTATGTGCTTAAAGTTTTGAAGTTATGTTTGTTTTACCTTCATATGCAAGTTGATTCTTGTTCCCAGAAGTTGTTTGCTCACAAAATCCCTATGCATAGGAAGTGGGTTAGACTTAAATATGCTAGTCATATTCTTCACGATGCTCTCTTTATGTTTCAATTCTTATCCTTTGTGTGAGCATCATTGAAATCATCATGCCTAGCTAGGGGCGTTAAACGATAGCGCTTGTTGGGAGGCAACCCAACTTTATTTTTATTCCTTGCTTTTTGTTCCTGTTAGTAATAAATAATTCATCTAGCCTCTGCTTATATGGTTTTATGCTTTTAATTAGTGTTTGTGCCAAGTAGAACCTTTGGAAAGACTTTGGGAAAGTCTTGTTGATCATGCTGTAAAAAACAGAAACTTTAGCACTCACGAGAATTGCTGCCATTTTTATTTGGAGAGTGTTATTTAGTTAATTCTTTTTGCAGGTGATTAATAGATAAATTACTCAGGTCCATCAATATATTTGAGAATTTTATGAGTTCCAGAAGTATACGTTTTATTCAGATTACTACATACTGTTCTGTTTTTGACAGATTCTGTTTTTCATGTGTTGTTTACTTATTTTGATGAATCTATGGCTACTAAAATAGTTTATAAACCATAGAGAAGTTGGAATAAAGTAGGTTTAACACCAATATAAATAAATAATGAGTTCATTACAGTACCTTGAAGTGGTGATTTACTTTCTTATACTAACGGAGCTTACGAGTTTTCTGTTAAGTTTTGTGTTGTGAAGTTTTCAAGTTTTGGGTAAAGATTCGATGGATTATGGAATAAGGAGTGGAAAGAGCCTAATATTGGGGATTACCAAGGAACACCAAGGTAATATTCAAGTACAACCAAGAGCCTAAGCTTGGGGATGCCCCGGAAGGCATCCCCTCTTTCGTCTTCATTCATCGGTAACTTTACTTGGAGCTATATTTTTATTCACCATGATATGTGCTTTGCTTGGAGCATCAATTTATTTTGTTAAGATTTTCTTACTGTTATTTAGAACAATGTTTTGAATCTTTTATTTCCATAAAAATGGCATTGATAGCCTTTACTATGCCTATTTTACTAGTATACATGTTGCTGTTTGAAAACAGAAAGTTTACCGTTGTTGCAATAATTCCCTAGAAAAGTCAGAATGTGATAAAATGTTGAAACCTTTTGCATATTAAGATATGGTAAATTTACTACAGTGGGAATTTTCTTTCATAATTTTTGGAGCTAGGGAAGTATGGATGTTGCTGCATTCTTTACAGACTGTCCTGTTTAGGCAGATTGCTGTTATGTTTGCATTGTTTGCATATGTTTGCTTCTTTAATGATTATATTTGAGGATAGTACCATTAAATATGCAGAGGCATTTAGTATGCAATGTTGAATAATAATTTTAGTGATTTGCTACAGTAGAGTATGATAAGGTTTTGGCAATGGTTATACTAACTTATCTCACGAGTCCTTGTTGAGTTTTGTGTGGATGAAGCTTTTGAGATTTAGGGAGACCGTGATATGAGAGGAATTAAGGAGACACAAAAGCTCAAGCTTGGGGATGCCCAAGGCACCCCAAGATAATATTTCAATAAGTCTCAAGCGTCTAAGCTTGGGGATGCCCCGGTTGGCATCCCACCTTTCTTCTTCAACAACTATCGGTTAGCATCGGTTGATCCTAAGTTTTTGCTTCTTCACATGATGTTTGCTATTCTTAGAATGTCATTTTATTTTGTTCTGCTTGCTGCTTGAATAAAATACCAAGATCTGAAATTATTAAATGTTAGAGAGTCTTCACATAGTTGCATAATTATTCGACTACTCATTGATCTTCACTTATATCTTTCAGAGTAGTTTGTCATTTGCTCTAGTGCTTCACTTATATCTTTCAGAGCATGATGGTAGTTTTATTTTGAAGAAATAGATGAACTCTCATGCTTCACTTAGATTATTTTGAGAGTCTTAAATAGCATGGTAATTTTCTTAAAATCCTAATATGCTAGGTATTCAAGAATAATAGAATTCTCTTATGAGTGTGTTGAATACTATGAGAAGTTTGATACTTGATAATTGTTTTGAGATATGGAGATGGTGATATTAGAGTCATGCTAGTTGAGTGGTTATGAATTTGAGAAATACTTGTGTTGAAGTTTGTGATTCCCGTAGCATGCACGTATGGTGAACCGTTATGTGATGAAGTCGGGGCATGATTTATTTATTGATTGTCTTCCTTATGAGTGGCGGTCAGGGACGAGCGATGGTCTTTTCCTACCAATCTATCCCCCTAGGAGCATGCGTGTAATACTTTGCTTTGATAACTTGTAGATTTTTGCAATAAGTATATGAGTTCTTTATGGCTAATGTTGAGTCCATGGATTATACGCACCCTCACCCTTCCACCTTTGCTAGCCTCTCTAGTACCGCGCAACTTTCGCCGGTACCATAAACCCACCATATACCTTCCTCAAAACAGCCACCATACCTACCTATTATGGCATTTCCATAGCCATTCCAAGATATATTGCCATGCAACTTTCCACCGTTCCGTTATTATGACACGCTTCATCATTGTCATATTGCTTAGCATGATCATGTAGTTGACATTGTATTTGTGGCAAAGCCACCGTTCATAATTCTTTCATACATGTCACTCATGCATCAGTGCACATCCCGGTACACCGCCGGAGGCATTCAATAGAGTCATATCTTGTTCTAAGTATTGAGTTGTAATTCTTGAGTTGTAAGTAAAAAGAAGTGTGATGATCATCATTATTAGAGCATTGTCCCAGTGAGGAAAGGATGATGGAGACTATGATTCCCCCACAAGTCGAGATGAGACTCCGGATGAAAAATAAATAAAAGAGGCCAAAGAAGCCCAAATAAAAAATAGAAAGAAAAGAGGCCATGAAAAAGAGAAAAGGCCCAAAAGAATAAAAAAAATGAGAGAAAAAGAGAGAAGGGGCAATGCTACTATCCTTTTTCCACACTTATGCTTCAAAGTAGAACCATGATCTTCATGATAGAGAGCCTCCTATGTTGTCACTTTCATATACTAGTGGGAATATTTCATTATAGAACTTGGCTTGTATATTCCAATGATGGGCTTCCTCAAAATGCCCTAGGTCTTCGTGAGCAAGCAAGTTGGATGCACACCCACTAGTTTCTTTTGTTGAGCTTTCATACACTTATAGCTCTAGTGCATCCGTTGCATGGCAATTCCTACTCACTCACACGGATATCTATTGATGGGCATCTCCATAGCCCGTTGATACGCCTAGTTGGTGTGAGACTATCTTCTCCCTTTTTGTCTTCTCCACAACCACCATTCTATTCCACCTACAGTGCTATATCCATGGCTCATGCTCATATATTGCGTGAAGATTGAAAAAGTTTGAGAACATCAAAAGTATGAAACAATTTCTTGGCTTGTCATCGGGGTTGTGCATGATTTAAATATTTTGTGTGGTGAAGATGGAGCATAGCCAGACTATATGATTTTGTAGGGATAGCTCTCTTTGGCCATGTTATTTTGAGAAGACATGATTGCTTTGTTAGTATGCATGAAGTATTATTATTTTTATGCCAATATGAACTTTTGTCTTGAATCTTATGGATCTGAATATTCATGACACAATTAAGAAGAATTACATTGAAATTATGCCAACTAGCATTCCACATCAAAAATTATCTTTTTATCATTTACCTACTCGAGGATGAGCAGGAATTAAGCTTGGGGATGCTTGATACGTCTCCAACGTATCTATAATTTTTTATTGCTCCATGCTATATTATATACTGTTTTGGGCAATATTGGGCTTTATTTTCCACTTTTATATTATTTTTGGGACTAACCTATTAACCGGAGGCCCAGACCAGATTTGTTGTTTTATGCCTATTTCAGTGTTTCGAAGAAAAGGAATATCAAACGGAGTCGAAACGGCACGAAATCAACTGGAGAAGTTATTTTTGGAACGAAAGCCACCGGATAGACTTGGACTCCACGTCAGGAGATACGGGAGGTGCTCACGAGGGTGGGGGGCACGCCCCCTGCCTCATGGGGCCCTCGTAGCTCCTCCGACGTACTTTCTGCACCCATATATATCATTGTACCCTAAAACTTCCAGAACGGAGATTAGATCGGGAGTTCCGCCGCCAGAATCCTCCGTAGCCACCGAAAACCAATCTAGACCCGTTCTGGCACCCTGTCGGAGGGGGCAATCCTTCTTCGGTGGCCATCTTCATCATCCCGGTGCTCTCCATGACGAGGAGGAAGTAGTTCTCCCTCGGGGCTGAGGGTATGTACCAGTAGCTATGTGTTTGATCTCTCTCTCTCTCGTGTTCTTGATTTGGCACGATCTTGATGTATCGCGAGCTTTGCTATTATAGTTGGATCTTATGTTTCTCCTCCCCCTCTCCTCTCTTGTAATGAATTGAGTTTCCCCTTTGAAGTAATCTTATCGGATTGAGTCTTTAAAGATTTGAGAACACTTGATGTATGTCTTGCCATGCGTATCTGTGGAGACAATGGGATATCACGTGATTCACTTGATGTATGTTTTGGTGATCAACTTGCGGGTTCCGCCCATGAACCTATGCATAGGGGTTGGCACACGTTTTCGTCGTGATTCTCCGGTAGAACTTTGGGGCACTCTTTGAGGTTCTATGTGTTGGTTGAATAGATGAATCTGAGATTGTGTGATGCATATTGTATAATCATGCCCACGGATACTTGAGGTGACATTGGAGTATCTAGGTGACATTAGGGTTTTGGTTGATTTGTATCTTAAGGTGTTATTCTATTACGAACTCTAGGGCTATTTGTGACACTTATAGGAATAGCCCAACGGATTGATTGGAAAGAATAACTTTGAGGTGGTTTCGTACCCTACCATAATCTCTTCATTCGTTCTCCGCTATTAGTGACTTTGGAGTGACTCTTTGTTGCATGTTGAGGGATAGTTATGTGATCCAATTATGTTATTATCATTGAGGGAACTTACACTAGTGAAAGTCTGAACCCTAGGCCTTGTTTCCTAGCATTGCAATACCGTTTATGCTCACTTTTATCATTTGTTACCTTGCTGTTTTTATATTTTCAGATTACAAAAACTATTATCTACTATCCATATTGCACTTGTATCACCATCTCTTCGCCGAACTAGTGCACCTATACAATTTACCATTGTATTGGGTGTGTTGGGTGTTGGGGAACGTAGCATAAATTCAAAATTTTCCTACGTGTCACCAAGATCTATCTATGGAGTCATCTAGCAACGAGGGAGGAGTGTATCTACATACCCTTGTAGATCGCGCGCGGAAGCGTTCAAGAGAACGGGGTTGATGGAGTCGTACTCGTCGTGATTCAAATCACCGATGATCCTAGCGCCGAACGGATGGCACCTCCGCGTTCAACACACGTACGGAGCAGCGACGTCTCCTCCTTCTTGATCCAGAAATGCGGGAGGAGAGGTTGATGAAGATCCAGCAGCACGACGGCGTGGTGGTGGAAGTAGCGGGATTCCAACAGGGCTTCGCCAAGCGCTGCGGGAGGAGGGAGACGTGTCATGGGAGGGAGAGGGAGGCGCCAGGGCTTGGGTATGGTTGCCCTCCCTTTCCCCCACTATATATAGGGCCAAGGGAGAGGGGGGAGGCGCAGCCTTGCCCCTTCCTCCAAGGAAGGGTGCAGCCAAGGGGGGGAGGAGTCCATCCTCCCCAAGGCACCTCGGAGGTGCCTTCCCCCTTAAGGGCTCTCCCCTCCTCTTGTCCCTTTGGCGCATGGGCCTCTAGGGGCTGGTGCCCTTGGACCATATAGGCCAAGGCGCACCCCTACAGCCCATGTGGCCCCCCGGGGCAGGTGGCCCCACTCGGTGGACCCCCGGGACCCTTCCGGTGGTCCCGGTACAATACCGGTGACCCCGAAACTTGTCCCGATGGCCGAAATAGCACTTCATATATATAATTCTTTACCTCCGGACCATTCCGGAACTCCTCGTGACGTCCAGGATCTCATTCGGGACTCCGAACAACTTTCGGGTTACCGCATACTAATATCTCTATAACCCTAGCGTCACCAAACCTTAAGTGTGTAGACCCTACGGGTTCGGGAGACATGCAGACATGACCGAGATGACTCTCCGGTCAATAAACAACAGCGGGATCTGGATACCCATTTTGGCTCCCACATGTTCCACGATGATCTCATCGGATGAACCACGATGTCAAGGACTTAATCAATCCCGTATACAATTCCCTTTGTCTAGCGGTACGATACTTGCCCGAGATTCGATCGTCGGTATCCCGATACCTTGTTCAATCTCGTTACCGGCAAGTCTCTTTACTCGTTCCGTAACACATCATCCCGTGATAAACTCCTTGATCACATTGTGCACATTATGATGATGTCCTATCGAGTGGGCCCAGAGATACCTCTCCGTTTAGACGGAGTGACAAATCCCAGTCTCGATTCGTGCCAACCCAACAGATAATTTCGGAGATACCTGTAGTGTACCTTTATAGCCACCCAGTTACGTTGTGACGTTTGGCACACCCAAAGCACTCCTACGGTATCCGGGAGTTGCACAATCTCATGGTCTAAGGAAATGATACTTGACATTAGAAAAGCTTTAGCATACGAACTACACGATCTTTGTGCTAGGCTTAGGATTGGGTCTTGTCCATCACATCATTCTCCTAATGATGTGATCCCGTTATCAATGACATCCAATGTCCATGGTCAGGAAACCGTAACCATCTATTAATCAACGAGCTAGTCAACTAGAGGCTTACTAGGGACATGGTGTTGTCTATGTATCCACACATGTATCTGAGTTTCCTATCAATACAATTCTAGCATGGATAATAAACGATTATCATGAACAAGGAAATATAATAATAATCAATTTATTATTGCCTCTAGGGTATATTTCCAACAGTCTCCCACTTGCACTAGAGTCAATAATCTAGTTCACATCGATATGTGATTAACACTCAAGGTCACATCCCCATGTGACTAACACCCAAAGAGTTTACTAGAGTCAATAATCTAGTTCACATTTACCATGTGATTAACACTCGATGAGTTCTGGGTTTGATCATGTTATGCGTGTGAGAGAGGTTATAGTCAACGGGTCTGAACCTTTCAGATCCGTGTGTGCTTTACAAATCTCTATGTCATCTCCTAGATGCAGCTACCACGTTCTATTTGGAGCTATTCCAAATAACTGTTCTACTATACGAATCCAGATAAAATTTACTACTCAGAATAATTTGGATTAGTGTCAAAGTGTGCATCGGCGTAACCCTTTACGACGAACTCTTTTACCACCTCCATAATCGAGAAAATTCCTTAGTCCACTAGTTACTAAGGATAACTTTGACCGCTGTCCTTTGATCCATTCTTGGATCACTCTTGTACCCCTTGACTGACTCATGGCAAGGCACACTTCAGGTGCGGCACACAGCATAGCATACTGTAGAGCCTATGTCTTAAGCATAGGGGACGACCTTCGTCCTTTCTCTCTATTCTGCCATGGTCGAGCTTTAAGTCTTAACTTCATACCTTACAACTCAGGCAAGAACTCCTTCTTTGACTGATCCATCTTGAACACCTTCAAGATCATGTCAAGGAATGTGCTCATTTGAAAGTACCATTAAGCGTTTTGATCTATCCTTATAGATCTTGATGCTCAATGTTCAAGCAGCTTAATCCAGGCTTTCCATTGAAAAACACTTTCCAAATAACCCTATATGCTTTCCAGAAATTCTATGTCATTTTTGATCATCAATATGTCAACAACATATACTCATCAGAAATTCTATAGTGCTCCCACTCACTTCTTCGGAAATACAAATTTCTCATAAACTTTGTATACACCCAAAATCTTTGATCATCTCATCAAAGCATACATTCCAACTCCGAGATGCTTACTCCAGTCCTTAGAAGGATAGCTGGAGCTTTGCATACTTATTAGCATCTTTCAGGATTGACAAAACCTTCCGGTTGTATCACATACAACCTTTCCTCAAGAAAAATCGTCGAGGAAACAATGATTTGACATCCTATCTGCAAGATTTCATAAATAACGCAGTAATCGCTAATATAATTCCAACAGACTCTTAGCATCGCTACGAGTGAGAAAGTCTCACCGTAGTCAACTCCTTGAACTTGTCGGAAAACATCTTAACGACAAGTCGAGCTTTCTTAATGGTGATACTTACCATCATTGTCCGTCTTCCTTTTAAAATCCATCTGTACTCAACAGCCTTACGACCATCGAGCTGTTCCACCAAAGTCTACACTTTGTTTTCATACATGGATCCTCTCTCGGATTTTATGGCCTCGGGCCATTTATCGGAATCCGGGCCCACCATCGCTTCTCCATGGCTCGTAGGTTCATTGTTGTCTAGCAACATGACTTCCAAGACAGGATTATGTACCACTCTGAAGTAGTACGCATCCTTGTCATCCCACGAGGTTTGGTAGTGACTTGATCTGAAGTTTCATGATCACTATCATAAGCTTCCACTTCAATTGGTGTAGGTGCCACAGGAACAACTCCCTATGCTCTGCCACACACTAGTTGAAGAGACGGTTCAATAACCTCATCAAGTCTCCACCATCCTCCCACTCAATTCTTTCGAGAGAAACTTTTCCTCGAGAAAGGACCCGATTCTAGAAACAATCCCTTATTGCTTTCGGATCTGAGATAGGAGGTATACCCAACTGTTTTGGGTGTCCTATGAAGATGCATTTATCCGCTTTGGGTTCGAGCTTATCAGCCTGAAACTTTTCCACATAAGCGTCGCAGCCCCAAACTTTTAAGAAATGACAGCTTAGGTTTCTCTAAACCATAGTTCATATGGTGTCATCTCATCGGAATTACGTGGTGCCCTATTTAAAGTGAATGTGGTTGTCTCTAATGCCTAACCCATAAACTATTGTGGTAATTCGATAAGAGACATCATGGTATGCATCATATCCAATAGGGTGCAGTTATGATGTACGGACACACCATCACACTATGGTGTTCTAGGCTGTATTAGTTGTGAAACGATTTCCACAATGTCTTAATTCTGTGCCAAACTCGTAATTCAGATATTCATCTCTATGATCATATCATAGATATTTTATCCTCTTGTCACGACGATCTTTCAACTTCACCCTGAAATTACTTGAACCTTTCAATAATTCAGACTCGTGATTCATCAAGTAAATATACTCAACATCTACTCAAATCATCTGTGAAGAACATAACGATATCCACTATACGCCTCAGCACTCATTGGACTGCACACATCAAAATGTGTTACTTCCAACGAGTTGCTATCTTGTTCCGTCTTACTAAAACGAGGCTTTCAGTCATCTTGCCCATGTGGTATGATTTGCATGTCTCAAGTGATTCAAGATCAAGTGAGTCCAAACGGTCCATTTGCATGGAGTTTCTTCATGCATATACACCAATAGACATGGTTCGCATGTCTCAAACTTTTCAAAACGAGTGAGCCCAAAGATCCATCAACATGGAGATCCTTCATGCGTTTTATACCGATATGACTTACGTGGCAGTGCCACAAGTAGGTGGTACTATCATTACTATCTTATATCTTTTGGCATGAACATGCGTATCACTACGATCGAGATTCAATAAATCATTCATTTCAGGTGTAAGACCATTGAAGGTATTATTCAAATAAACAGAGTAACCATTATTCTCTTTAAATGAATAGCCGTATTGCGATAGACATAATCCAATCATGTCTATGCTCAACGCAAACACCAATCTCGATGGTAGAGGGAGCATGCGATGCTTGATCATATCAACATTGGAAACACTTCCAACACATATCGTCAGCTCACCTTTAGCCAGTCTCCGTTTATTCCGTAGCTTTTATTTCGAGTTACTAACACTTAGCAACCGAACCGGTATCTAATACCCTGGTGCTACTAGGAGTACTAGTAAAGTACACATCAACACAATGTATATCCAATATACTTCTATCGACCTTGCCAGCCTTCTCATCTACCAAGTATCTAGGGTAATCCCGCTCTAGTGGTTGTTCCCCTTATTACAGAAGCACTTAGTCTCGGGTTTGGGTTCAACCTTGGGTTTCTTCACTAGAGCAGCAGCTGAATTGCCGTTTCATGAAGTATACCTTCTTGCCCTTGCCCTTCTTGAAACTAGTGGTTTCGCCAACCATCAACAATTGATGCTCCTTCTTGATTTCTACTTTTGTGGTGTCAAACATCACGAATATCTCAAGGATCATCATATATATCCCTGATATATTATAGTTCATCACGAAGCTCTAGCAGCTTGGTGGCAATGACTTTGGAGAAACATCACTGTCTCATCTAGAAGATCAACTCCCACTCGATTCAAATGATTGTTGTACTCAGACAATCTGAGCACAAGCTCAACAATTGATCTTTTCTCCCTTAGTTTGCAGGTTAAGAAAATCGTCGGAGGTCTTATACCTCTTGACGTGGGCACAAGCCTGAAATCCCAATTTCAGCCCTCAAAACATCTCATATGTTTCGCGATGTTTCAAAACGTTTTCGGTGCCTCAATTCTAAACCATTTAGCATTACGCACTGAACTATCATGTAGTCATCAAAACGTGTATGTCAGATGTTCGCAACATCCACAGACGACGTTCGAGGTTCAGCACACTGAGCGGTGCATTAAGGACATAAGCCTTCTATGAAGCAATGAGGACAATCCTCAGTTTACGGACCTAGTCTGCATAATTGCTACTATCAACTTTCAACTAAATTTTCTCTAGGAACATATCTAAATAGTAGAACTAAAGCGCGAGCTACGACATAATTTGCAAAATCCTTTTGACTATGTTCAGGATAAACAAGTTCATCTTATGAACTCCCACTCAGATAGACATCCCTCTAGTCATCTAAGTGATTACATGATCCGAGTCAACTAGGCCGTGTCCGATCATCACGTGAGACGGACTAGTCAATATCGGTGAACATCTTCATGTTGATCGTATCTACCATACGACTCATGCTCGACCTTTCGGTCTCTTGTGTTCCGAGGCCATGTCTGTACATGCTAGGCTCGTCAAGTCAACCTAAGTGTTTCGCGTGTGTAAATCTGGCTTACACCCGTTGTATGTGAACGTTAGAATCTAACACCCGATCATCACGTGGTGCTTCAAAACAACGAACTGTCGCAACGGTGCACAGTTAGGGGGAACACTTTCTTGAAATTTTAGTGAGGGATCATCTTATTTACTACCGTCGTTCTAAGTAAACAAGATGTATAAACATGATAAACATCACATGCAATCAAATAATAGTGACATGATATGGCCAATATCATATAGCTCCTTTGATCTCCATCTTGGGGCTCCATGATCATCTTGTCACCGGCATGACACCATGATCTCCATCATCATGATCTCTATCATCGTGTCTTCATGAAGTTGTCTCGTCAACTATTACTTCTACTACTATAGCTAACGGTTAGCAATAAAGTAAAGTAATTACATGACGTTTATGTTGACACGCAGGTCATAAATAAATTAAGACAACTCCTATGGCTCCTGCCAGTTGTCATACTCATCGACATGCAAGTCGTGATTCCTATTACAAGAACATGATCAATCTCATACATCACATATAACATTCATCACATCCTTTTGGCCATATCACATCACATAGCATATCCTGCAAAAACAAGTTAGACGTCCTCTAATTGTTGTTTGCATGTTTTACGTGGCTGCTATGGGTTTCTAGCAAGAACGTTTCTTACCTACGCAAAAACCACAACGTGATATGCCAATTGCTATTTACCCTTCATAAGGACCCTTTTCATCGAATCCGATCCGACTAAAGTAGGAGAGACAGACACCCGCTAGCCACCTTATGCAACTAGTGCATATCAGTCGGTGGAACCAGTCTCACGTAAGAGTACGTGTAAGGTCGGTCCGGGCCGCTTCATCCCACGATGCCGCCGAATCAAGATAAGACTAGTAACGGCAAGCATATTGAACAAAATCAACGCCCACAACTACTTTGTGTTCTACTCGTGCATAGAAACTACGCATAGACCTAGCTCATGATGCCATTGTTAGGGAACGTAGCATAAATTCAAAATTTTCCTACGTGTCACCAAGATCTATCTATGGAGTCATCTAGCAACGAGGGAGGAGTGGATCTACATACCCTTGTAGATCGCGTGCGGAAGCGTTCAAAAGAACGGGGTTGATGGAGTCGTACTCGTCGTGATTCAAATCACCGATGATCCTAGCGCCGAACGGACGGCACCTCCGCGTTCAACACACGTACGGAGCAGCGACGTCTCCTCCTTCTTGATCCAGCAAGGGGGGAGGAGAGGTTGATGGAGATCCAGCAGCACGACGGCGTGGTGGTGGAAGTAGCGGGATTCCAACAGGGCTTCGCCAAGCGCTGCGGGAGGAGGGAGATGTGTCATGGGAGGGAGAGGGAGGCGCCAGGGCTTGGGTATGGTTGCCCTCCCTTTCCCCCACTATATATAGGGCCAAGGGAGAGGGGGGAGGGGCAGCCTTGCCCCTTCCTCCAAGGAAGGGTGCAGCCAAGGGGGGGGGGAGGAGTCCATCCTCCCCAAGGCACCTCGGAGGTGCCTTCCCCCTTTAGGACTCTCCCCTCCTCTTGTCCCTTTGGCGCATGGGCCTCTAGGGGCTGGTGCCCTTGGCCCATATAGGCCAAGGCGCACCCCTACAGCCCATGTGCCCCCCCGGGGCAGGTGGCCCCACCCGGTGGACCCCCGGGACCCTTCCGGTGGTCCCGGTACAATACCGGTGACCCCGAAACTTGTCCCGATAGCCGAAATAGCACTTCCTATATATAATTCTTAACCTCCGGACCATTCCGGAACTCCTCGTGACGTCCGAGATCTCATCCGGGACTCCGAACAACTTTCGGGTTACCGCATACTAATATCTCTATAACCCTAGCATCACCGAACCTTAAGTGTGTAGACCCTACGGGTTCGGGAGACATGCAGACATGACCGAGATGACTCTCCGGTCAATAACCAACAGCGGGATCTGGATACCCATGTTGGCTCCCACATGTTCCACGATTATCTCATCGGATGAACCACGATGTCAAGGACTTAATCAATCCCGTATACAATTCCCTTTGTCTAGCGGTACGATACTTGCCCGAGATTCGATCGTCGGTATCCCGATACCTTGTTCAATCTCGTTACCGGCAAGTCCCTTTACTCGTTCCGTAACACATCATCCCGTGATAAACTCCTTGATCACATTGTGCACATTATGATGATGTCCTACCGAGTGGGCCCAGAGATACCTCTCCGTTTAGACGGAGTGACAAATCCCAGTCTCGATTCATGCCAACCCAATAGATACTTTTGGAGATACCTGTAGTGTACCTTTATAGCCACCCAGTTATGTTGTGACGTTTGGCACACCCAAAGCACTCCTACGGTATCCGGGAGTTGCACAATCTCATGGTCTAAGGAAATGATACTTGACATTAGAAAAGCTTTAGCATACGAACTACACGATCTTTGTGCTAGGCTTAGGATTGGGTCTTGTCCATCATATCATTCTCCTAATGATGTGATCCCGTTATCAATGACATCCAATGTCCATGGTCAGGAAACCGTAACCATCTATTGATCAACGAGCTAGTCAACTAGAGGCTTACTAGGGACATGGTGTCGTCTATGTATCCACACATGTATCTGAGTTTCCTATCAATACAATTCTAGCATGGATAATAAACGATTATCATGAACAAGGAAATATAATAATAATCAATTTATTATTGCCTCTAGGGCATATCTCCAACATTGGGGACACAAGAGACTCTTTGTTATTTGGTTGCAGGGTTGCTTGAGAGAGACCATCTTCATCATATGCCTCCTACGGATTGATAAACCTTAGGTCATCCACTTGAGGGAAATTTGCTACTGTCCTACAAACCTCTGCACTTGGAGGCCCAACAACGTCTACAAGAAGAAGGTTGTGTAGTAGACATCACGTTCTTCTTCTCCTCTTCTTTTTCTTCTTTTTTTTCTTCTTATTTGTTTCTCCTCTTCTTCCTCTCCTCTTCTTCTCGTTTCTTCCTCTTCTTATTTTCCTTTTTCCTCTCATTCTTTTTCTTCTTCTTCCTTTCCTAGCTAGATATATAAAACTTTTCTAAAAATGTAATTTTTGCATATATAAAACTTTTCCATGGATCATCATTTCTCATATATATATATATATATATATATATATATATATCCATCTATAGCCACATACATATATAAATGGAAAAAAATGCTATGAACAAAAATACATATATATCAATGCACACATCCATGGATCATCATTGCTCATATATCCATAGTCATATTTAAAAACTTTCTGTATATGAACAAAAAACTTTATATGAACAAAAAACTTTCTATGAACAAAAAAACATTTTTGACATATTTAGCACATTCTAAATTTTCCTAACTCTTTTACAACCACAAAAATTACTCCAACTTCATGACAGTACCCACACTCCATTTCACCAAAAACCTTCTTATCCATAGTTCAAAATTTTCAAATTTCATTCAAATGAAATTTTAACCAGATTCAAATTCCTTGCTGAAAACCTATTCTAAGCCAATCCAAAAATTCTGAAATTTTGCCATCACCTTTGTCTTGCATCAGTACCTCACCACAAAAAATATCCTAAATTCTAAAAATGCCCAAAGCCATCTAGCATTTGATCAAACACCCTCTATATGCACTTTTCATATCTGAAAAAAATCAGAAATTTCAAAGCCTGGAGCAGGGGCGTGTTGCTGCTGCTGCTCCACTCCTTCTCCTCTCCTCTCCTTCTCCTCTCCTTCTGCTCTTCAATGTGCCGGGGCCGGCGGCGACCATGGAGCAGGGGCAGAGAGCAAGGACGCTCGGGCGCAAGAGCGGTGCTCGATCGGGACCATGGGAAAGGAGGGGCTCACTTCAAGGGGGCGCCGATGGCAGGAGTCCGGCGATGAGGATGGCGGGCTCGGGGCGACACACGGTGATGGGGATGGCACGGGAAGACAGGGACGAGGAGGGTGGGCTCGGGGAGGCACGCGGCGACGGGGATGACGAGGACGGCGGGCTCGGGGATGTCGGCGACGAGGACAACGCAGGCTCGGGGAGGCGACGGCGTTGGCGGCGGCGGCATAGACGGCGAGGTGGAGCAGCCTGGCAGCGTCGATGTGCTCGGCGTCGTCGGGGGCAACTGGTGTGATGAACTCTGCAAAATTTCTAAGTGCCACTTATATACCAAGAGCATTGCTCCCGGTTCGTGGCACAAACCGGGACCAATGCCCCCCTTTAGTCCCGGTTGGTGCCACCAACCGGGACCAAAGGTCTCTTTTCAGCAGCCCAAAGGGCGGGAAGCGGAGGCCTTTGGTCCCGGTTGGTGGCACCAACCGGGACTAAAGGGGGGCATTGGTCCCGGCTGGTGCCACGAACCGTGACCAATGCACCCCTTTAGTACCGGTTGGTGGCACCAACCGGGACCAAAGGCCTTGTGCTGCCCCGCGTCAAAAGTTTAGTACCACCTCGCTAGCTGAGAGAGCTCGAGAGTGGTTTATAAGCCCCACTGCGGCTGCCCTCTCGAGCTCCTCTCAAATGTAGGCTTACGGGCCTAATCTCACACTATGCTGTCTGTGGGCCTATTAGGCCTTCTGCGGGCCTGAATCCTGGCCCAGGTTGGGTTTCTAGTCGTATTCAGGCCGTGGTGGCCCAATAGGTGGCAGCTTTTTTTGTTTTTTTTCCAGTTTTTTGTTTTGTTTTTTGCATTATTTATTTTTCTTTTGTTTCTTGCTTTATTTTTTTATTCTTTTTGCTTTTAGTTTTAGAAAAATTATAAACTTTCTGTTAATTCCATTAGTTTTCAAATTTGAATAGTTAAAATTTGAATTCTTTCAAATTTATGTGAATCACAAGTTTGTGATTAACTTTACTAGAAAAACAGTTTTTTTCCAGTTTTTTGTTTTGTTTTCTGCATTATTTACTTTCTTTTGTTTTTTGCTTTAATTTTTAATTATTTTTGCTTTTAGGTCAGCAAAATTATAAACTTTCTGTTAGTGCCATTAGTTTTCAAATTTGAATAGTTAAAATTTGAATTCTTTGAAATTTATGTGAATCACAAGTTTGTGATTAACTTTACTAGAAAAATAGTTTTTTTCTAGTTTTTTTTTGTTTTCTGCATTATTTATTTTCTTTTGTTTTTTGCTTTATTTTTTAATTCCTTTTGCTTTTAGGTCAGCAAAATTATAAACTTTCTGTTAGTGCCATTAGTTTTCAAATTTGAATAGTTAAAATTTGAATTCTTTGAAATTTATGTGAATCACAAGTTTGTGATTAACTTTACTAGAAAAATAGTTTTTTCCTGTTTTTTTGTTTTGTTTTTTGCATTATTTATTTTCTTTTGTTTTTTGCTTTATTTTTTAATTCTTTTTTCCTGTTTTTTTGTTTTGTTTTTTGCATTATTTATTTATTTTATTTTTTGAGCTAGCTATGGACAGGGGTGCGTGGAAGCTTGCTATCCATGTACCAGAGCCATGAGTTGGTTGCGAGATCTTATGGGTTTCACCTCTAGCCTACCCCAACTTGTTTGGGACTAAAGGCTTTGTTGTTGTTGTTGTTGTTGTTGTTGTTGTTTGCTTTTAGGTCAGCAAAATTACAAACTTTCTATTAGTGCCATTAGTTTTCAAATTTGAATAATTAAAATTTGAATTCTTTGAAATTTGTGTGAATCACAAGTTTGTGATAACTTACTAAAAAAATGAGAATAGATGCGCTTATAGAGAAAATTCAACCTAAATTCATAGTAAATTTCTATGAATTTCAGAGAAATTCACTCTGAATTTAGGTTAAACTTTTCTCTATTAGGGCATCTATTTTCACTTCGAGAGGAGCTCAACAAGGCAGAGAGGGAAGGGCTTATAAACAGGTGTGAGCCCCCTTCGGTTGGCGAGGTGGGACTAAACTCTGCCCGCAACGAGGGCCAACCCTTTAGTCCCGGTTTGTGGCACAAACCGGGACTAATGGTCATGGGCCAGGGGCGAGGAGCATTGGTCCCGGTTGGTGCCACGAACCGAGACCAATGCCCCCTTTAGTACCGGTTGGTGGCACCAACCGGGACCAAAGGCCTTGCGCTGCCCGCGGCCAAAAGTTTAGTCCCACCTCGCTAGTTGAGAGGGGCTCGGAGTGGTTTATAAGCCCCACTGCGGCTGCCCTCTCAAGCTCCTCTCAAGTGCAGGCTTACGGGCCTAATCTCACACTATGCTGTCCGTGGGCCTATTGGGCCTACTGCGGGCCTGAATCCTGGCCCAGGTTGGATTTCTAGTCGTATTCACGCCGTGGTGGCCCAATAGGTGGCAATTTTTTTTTAGTTTTTTTGTTTTGTTTTTTGCATTATTTATTTTCTTTTGTTTCTTGCTTTATTTTTTAATTCTTTTTGCTTTTAGGTCAGAAAAATTGTAAACTTTCTGTTAGTGCCATTAGTTTTCAAATTTGAATAGTTAAAATTTGAATTCTTTTAAATTTGTGTGAATCACAAGTTTGTGATTAACTTTACTATAAAAATAGTTTTTTCCATTTTTTTGTTTTGTTTTCTGCATTATTTATTTTCTTTTGTTTTTTGCTTTTTTTTAATTTTTTGCTTTTAGGTGAGCAAAATTATAAACTTTCTGTTAGTGCCATTAGTTTTAGAAAAATTATAAACTTTCTGTTAGTGCCATTAGTTTTCAAATTTGAATAGTTAAAATTTGAACTCTTTGAAATTTGTGTGAATCACAAGTTTGTGATTAACTTTACTTTTTCTAGTTTTTTTGTTTTGTTTTTTGCATTATTTATTTTCTTTTTTTTGTTTTTTTTAATTCTTTTTGCTTTTAGTTCAGAAAAATTATAAACTTTCTGTTAGTGCCATTAGTTTTCAAATTTGAATAGTTAAAATTTGAATTCTTTGAAATTTGTGTGAATCACAAGTTTGTGATTAACTTTACTATAAAAATAGTTTTTTTCCAGTTTTTTTGTTTTGTTTTTTGCATTATTTATTTTCTTTTGTTTTTTGCTTTATTTTTAAATTCTTTTTGCTTTTAGGTCAGAGAAATTATAAACTTTCTGTTAGTGCTATTAGTTTTAAAAAAATTATAAACTTTCTGTTAGTGCCATTAGTTTTGAAATTTGAATAGTTAAAATTTGAATAATGGTATTACGAGGGTCGGCCCATAAGACATTAAATCATTTCAAATGAAGTTTGAAAAAGTTGAAAGTTGGCATGATATCATAATTTCACCCACATAGCATGTGCATGTACAAAACGGATAATGGTATCATACTCGTTTGTTACAAAGTTGGCATGGTATCATCATAATAGTTGCGGGAGAAAGTCTTCACTTTTTCTTCGCTTGTGTCATTTGCTTATTGCGCCGTAACCATGGATAATCTTCATCGTTTATCAGGATGCTTGGGTCAGCCTTGACTTTGAAGGGAGGAATTTCATGAAACTTCTCATAATCTTCAGACATGTCTGTCTTGCCCTCCACTCCCATGATGTCCCTTTTTCCTGAAAAAACTATGTGGCGCTTTGGCTCATCGTATGATGTATTCGCTTCCTTATCTTTTCTTTTTCTCGGTTTGGTAGACATGTCCTTCACACAGATAACCTGTGCCACATCATTGGCTAGGACGAACGGTTCGTCTACATACGCAAGATTGTTGAGATCCACTATTGTCATTCCGTACTATGGGTCTACCTGTACCCCGCCTCCTGACAGATTGACCCATTTACACTTAAACAAAGGGACCTTAAAATCATGTCCGTAGTCAAGTTCCCATATGTCCACTATGTAACCATAATATGTGTCCTTTCCCCTCTCGGTTGCTGCATCAAAGTGGACACCGCTGTTTTGGTTGGTGCTCTTTTGATCTTGGGCGATCGTGTAAAATGTATTCCCATTTATCTCGTATCCTTTGTAAGTCAATACAGTCAAAGATGGTCCCCTGGACAACAAGTACAACTCATCACAAACAGTGTTGTCACCTCTAAGACGTGTTTCCAACCAACTGCTGAAAGTCCTGATGTGTTCACATGTAATCCAGTCGTCGCACTGCTTCGGGTGTTTGGAGCGCAGACTGTTCTTGTGTTCATCGACATACGGGGTCACCAAGGTAAAGTTCTGTAGAACTGTGTAGTGTGCTTGAGACCAAGAATATCCATCCCTGCATATTATTGAGGCCCCTCCTAGCGTGCCTTTTCCAGTCAGTCTCCCCTCATACCGCGATTTAGGGAGACTTATCTTCTTTACGCCAGGAATGAAGTCAACACAAAACCCAATGACATCCTCTGTTTGATGGCCCATGGAGATGCTTCCTTCTGGTCTAGCACAATTATGGACATATTTCTTTAGGACTCGCATGAACCTTTCAAAGGGGAACATATTGTGTAGAAATACGGGCCCCAGAATGACAATCTCGTCGACTAGATGAACTAGGACGTGCGTCATGATATTGAATAAGGATGGTGGGAACACCAGCTCGAAACTGACAAGACATTGCGCCACATCACTCCTTAGCCTTGGTACGATTTCTGGATTGATCACCTTCTGAGATATTGCATTGAGGAATGCACATAGCTTCACAATGGCTGATCGGACGTTTTCCGGTAGAAGCCCCCTCAATGCAACCGGAAGCAATTGCGTCATAATCACGTGGCAGTCATGAGACTTTAGGTTCTGGAACTTTTTCTTTGGCATATTTATTATTCCCTTTATATTTGACGAGAAGCCAGTCGTGACCTTCATACTGAGCAGGCATTCAAAGAAGATTTCTTTCTCTTCTTTCGTAAGAGCGTAGCTGGCAGGACCTTTATACTGCTTCGGAGGCATGCCATCTTTTTCGTGCAAACGTTGCAGGTCCTCCCGTGCCTCAGGTGTATCTTTTGTCTTCCCATACACGCCCAAGAAGCCTAGCAGGTACACGCAAAGGTTCTTCGTCATGTGCATCACGTCGATTGAAGAGCGGACCTCTAGGTCTTTCCAATAGGGTAGGTCCCAAAATATAGATTTCTTCTTCCAGATGGGTGCGTGTCCCTCAGCGTCATTCGGAACAGCTAGTCCGCCGGGACCCTTTCCAAAGATTACGTGTAAATCCTTGACCATAGCAAGTACGTGATCACCGGTACGCATGGCGGGCTTCTTCCGGTGATCTGCCTCGCCTTTGAAATGCTTGCCTTTCTTTCGACATTGATGGTTGGTCGGAAGAAATCGACGATGGCCCAGGTACACATTCTTCCTACATTTGTCCAGGTATATACTTTCAGTTTCTTCTAAACAGTGCGTGCATGCGTGGTATCCCTTGTTTGTCTGTCCTGAAAGGTTACTGAGAGCGGGCCAATCGTTGATGGTTACAAACAACAACGCGTGCAGGTTAAATTCCTCCTGTTTGTGCTCATCCCACGTACGTACACCGTTTCCATTCCACAGCTGTAAAAGTTCTTCAACTAATGGCCTTAGGAACACATGAATGTCGTTGCCGGGTTGCTTAGGGCCTTGGATGAGAATTGGCATCATAATGAACTTCCGCTTCATGCACATCCAAGGAGGAAGGTTATACATACATAGAGTCACGGGCCAGGTGTTGTGATTGCTGCTCTGCTCCCTGAAAGGATTAATGCCATCTGCGCTTAAACCAAACCATACGTTCCTTGGGTCACTTGCAAACTCATGCCAGTACTATCTCTCGATTTTTCTCCACTACAACCCGTCAGCGGGTGCTCTCAACTTCCCGTCTTTCTTACGGTCCTCACTGTGCCATCGCATCAACTTGGCATGCTCTTCGTTTCTGAACACACGTTTCAACCGTGGTATTATAGGAGCAAACCACATCACCTTCGCAGGTGTTGGAAATATGCCCTAGAGGCAATAATAAAAGCATTATTATTATATTTCCTTGTTCATGATAATTGTCTTTATTCATGCTATAATTGTGTTATCCGGAAATCGTAATACATGTGTGAATAACAGACACCAACATGTCCCTAGTAAGCCTCTAGTTGACTAGCTCGTTGATCAACAGATAGTCATGGTTTCCTGACTATGGACATTGGATGTCATTGATAACAAGATCACATCATTAGGAGAATGATGTGATGGACAAGACCCAATCCTAAACATAGCATAAGATCGTGTAGTTCGTTTGCTAGAGTTTTCCAATGTCAAGTATCCTTTCCTTAGACCATGAGATCGTGTAACTCCCGGATACCGTAGGAGTGCTTTGGGTATACCAAACGTCACAACGTAACTGGGTGACTATAAAGGTATACTACGGGTATCTCCGAAAGTGTCTGTTGGGTTGACATGGATCAAGACTGGGATTTGTCACTCCGTATGACGGAGAGGTATCACTGGGCCCACTCGGTAATGCATCATCATAATGAGCTCAAAGTGACCAAGTGTCTAGTCACGGGATCATGCATTACGGTACGAGTAAAGTGACTTGCCGGTAACGAGATTGAACGAGGTATTGGGATACCGACGATCGAATCTCGGGCAAGTAACATATCAATTGACAAAGGGAATTGTATACGGGGTTGCTTGAATCCTCGACATCATGGTTCATCCGATGAGATCATCGAGGAGCATGTGGGAGCCAACATGGGTATCCAGATCCCGCTGTTGGTTATTGACCGGAGAGCGATCTCGGTCATGTCTACATGTCTCCCGAACCCGTAGGGTCTACACACTTAAGGTTCAGTGACGCTAGGGTTGTAGGGATATGTATATGCAGTAACCCGAATGTTGTTCGGAGTCCCGGATGAGATCCCGGACATCACGAAGAGTTCCGGAATGGTCCGGAGGTAAAGATTTATATATGGGAAGTCCTGTTTCGGCCATCGGGACAAGTTTCGGGGTCATCGGTATTGTACCGGGACCACCGGAAGGGTCCCGGGGGTCCATCGGGTGGGGCCACCTGTCCCGGGGGGCCACATGGGCTGTAGTGGGTGCGCCTTGGCCTACATGGGCCAAGGGCACCAGCCCCAAGAGGCCCATGCGCCTAGGGTTTCAAGGAGGAAGAGTCCTAGGAGGGGAAGGCACCTCCTAGGTGCCTTGGGGAGGAAGGATTCCTCCCCCTTGGCCGCACCCCCCTAGGAGATTGGATCTCCTAGGGCCGGCGCCCCCCCCCCCTTGGCCCTCCTATATATAGTGGGGGAAGGAGGGCTCTTCATCCATGCCTTTGGTTGCCTCCTTCTCCCTCTCCAACACCTCCTCCTTCTCCATAGTGCTTGGCGAAGCCCTGACGGAGTACTGCAGCTTCACCATCACCACGCCGTCGTGCTGCTGCTGGAGCCATCTTCCTCAACCTCTCCTTCCCTCTTGCTGGATCAAGAAGAAGGAGACGTTACGCTGACCGTACGTGTGTTGAACGCGGAGGTGCCGTCCGTTCGGTGCTAGGATCTCCGGTGATTTGGATCACGTCGTGTTCGACTACCTCATCCCCATTCTTTGAACGCTTCCGCTCGCGATCTACAAAGGTATGTAGATGCATCCGATCACTCATTGCTAAATGAACTCATAGATGGATATTGGTGAAACCGTAGGAAATTTTTTGTTTTCTGCAACGTTCCCCAACAGTGGCATCATGAGCTAGGTCTATGCGTAGTTCTTCTTGCGCGAGTGGAACACAATTTGTTGTGGGCGTAGATGTTGTCAACTTTCTTGCCATTACTAGTCTTATCTTGCTTCAACGGTATTGTGGGATGAAGCGGCCCGGACCAACCTTACACGTACGCTTACGTGAGACCGGTTCCACCGACTAACATGCACTAGTTGCATAAGGTGGCTGGCGGGTGTCTGTCTCTCCTACTTTAGTTGGAGCGGATTCGATGAAAAGGGTCTTTATGAAGGGTAAATAGAAGTTGACAAATCACGTTGTGGCTTTCATGTAGGTAAGAAAACGTTCTTGCTAGAACCCTACTTCAGCCACGTAAAACATGCAACAACAATTAGAGGACGTCTAACTTGTTTTTGCAGCAAGTGCTTTGTGATATGATATGGCCAAAGTTGTGATGAATGATGAATGATCTATATGTGATGTATGAGATGTTCATGCTATTGTAATAGGAATCACGACTTGCATGTCGATGAGTATGACAACCGGCAGGAGCCATAGGAGTTGTCTTTATTTTTTGTATGACCTGCGTGTCATTGAGAAACGCCATGTAAATTACTTTACTTTATTGCTAAATGCATTAGCCATAATAGTAGAAGTAATAGTTGGCGAGCAACTTCATGGAGACACGATGATGGGGATCATGATGATGGAGATCATGGTGTCAAGCCGGTGACAAGATGATCATGGAGCCCCAAGATGGAGATCAAAGGAGCTATGTGATATTGGCCATATCATGTCACTATTATTATTTGATTGCATTTGATGTTTATCATGTTTTGCATCTTGTTTACTTAGAACGTCAGTAGTAAATAAGATGATCCCTCATAATAATTTCAAGAAAGTGTTCCCCCTAACTGTGCACCGTTGCGACAGTTCATTGTTTCAATGCACCACGTGATGATCGGGTGTTTGATTCAAAATGTTCACATACAACGGGTGTAAGACAGATTTACACATGCAAACACTTAGGTTGAATTGACGAGCCTAGCATGTGTATAGACATGGCCTCGGAACACAGAAGACCGAAAGGTCGAGCATGAGTCGTATAGAAGATACGATCAACATGAAGATGTTCACCAACGTTGACTAGTCCGTCTCACGTGATGATCGGACACGGCCTAGTTGACTCGGATCATGTTATACTTAGATGACTAGAAGAGGGATGTCTATCTAAGTGGGAGTTTATTAAATAATTTGATTAGATGAACTTAATTATCATGAACTTAGTCTAAAATCTTTACAATATGTCTTGTAGATCAAATGGCCAACGTAGTCCTCAACTTCAACGCGTTCCTAGAGAAAACCAAGCTGAAAGACGATGGCAGCAACTATACGGACTGGGTCCGGAACCTGAGGATCATCCTCATAGCTGCCAAGAAAGATTATGTCCTACAAGCACCGTTGGGTGACGCACCTGTTCTCCCTGCAGAACAAGATGTTATGAACGCTTGGCAGGCACGTACCGATGACTACTCCCTCGTTCAGTGCGGCATGCTTTACAGCCTAGAGCCGGGGCTCCAAAAGCGTTTTGAGAGACATGGAGCATATGAGATGTTCGAAGAGCTGAAAATGGTTTTCCAAGCTCATGCCCGGGTCGAGAGATATGAAGTCTCCGACAAATTCTTCAGCTGTAAGATGGAGGAAAATAGTTCTGTCAGTGAGCACATACTCACTATGTCTGGGTTACATAACCGCTTGACTCGGCTGGGAGTTAATCTCCCGGATGATGCGGTCATTGACAGAATCCTCCAGTCGCTTCCACCGAGCTACAAGAGCTTTGTGATGAACTTCAATATGCAGGGGATGGAAAAGACCATTCCTGAGGTATTTGCAATGCTGAAATCAGCAGAGGTAGAAGTCAAGAAGGAACATCAAGTGTTGATGGTCAATAAAACCACTAAGTTCAAGAAGGGCAAGGGTAAAAAGAACTTCAAGAAGGACGGCAAGGGAGTTGCCACGCCCGGCAAGCAAGCTGCCGGGAAGAAGCCAAAGAATGGACCCAAGCCCGAGACCGAGTGCTTTTATTGCAAGGGAAGTGGTCACTGGAAGCGGAACTGCCCCAAATACTTAGCGGACAAGAAGGCCGGCAAAACAAAAGGTATATATGATATACATGTAATTGATGTGTACCTTACTAGTACCCGTAGTAGCTCCTGGGTATTTGATACCGGTGCAGTTGCTCACATTTGTAACTCAAAGCAGGGGCTGCGGAATAAGCGGAGACTGGCAAAGGACGAGGTGACGATGCGCGTCGGGAATGGTTCCAAGGTCAATGTGATCGCCGTCGGCACGCTACCTCTATATTTACCTTCGGGATTAGTTTTAAACCTTAATAATTGTTATTTAGTGCCAGCTTTGAGCATGAACATTGTATCGGGATCTCGTTTAATTCGAGATGGCTACTCATTTAAATCCGAGAATAATGGTTGTTCTATTTATATGAGAGATATGTTTTATGGTCATGCTCCTATGGTGAATGGTTTATTCTTAATGAATCTCGAGCGTAATGCTACACATATTCATAGTGTGAGTACCAAAAGATGTAAAGTTGATAATGATAGTCCCACATACTTGTGGCACTGCCGCCTTGGTCACATAGGTGTCAAACGCATGAAGAAGCTCCATGCAGATGGACTTTTAGAGTCTCTTGATTACGAATCATTTGACACGTGCGAACCATGCCTCATGGGTAAGATGACCAAGACTCCGTTCTCAGGAACAATGGCGCGAGCAACCAACTTATTGGAAATCATACATACTGATGTGTGCGGTCCAATGAGTGTTGAGGCTCGCGGTGGCTATCGTTATGTTCTCACCCTCACTGATGATTTGAGTAGATATGGGTATATCTACCTAATGAAACACAAGTCTGAAACCTTTGAAAAGTTCAAGGAATTTCAGAGTGAGGTTGAGAATCAACGTGACAGGAAAATCAAGTTTTTACGATCAGATCGTGGAGGAGAATACTTGAGTCATGAATTTGGCACACACTTAAGAAAATGTGGAATAGTTTCACAACTCACGCCGCCTGGAACACCTCAGCGTAATGGTGTGTCCGAACGTCATAATCGCACTCTATTAGATATGGTGCGATCTATGATGTCTCTTACCGATTTACCGCTATCCTTTTGGGGCTATGCTTTAGAGACTGCTGCATTCACTTTAAATAGGGCTCCGTCGAAATCCGATGAGACAACACCGTTTGAATTATGGTTTGGGAAGAAACCTAAGCTGTCGTTTCTGAAAGTTTGGGGATGCGATGCTTATGTCAAGAAACTTCAACCTGAAAAGCTCGAACCCAAGTCGGAAAAATGCATCTTCATAGGATACCCTAAAGAAACTGTTGGGTATACCTTCTACCTCAGATCCGAAGGCACGATCTTTGTTGCCAAGAATGGATTCTTTCTAGAGAAAGAGTTTCTCTCGAAAGAAGTAAGTGGGAGAAAAGTAGAACTTGATGAAGTGTTACCTCTTGAACCGGAGAATGGAACAACTCAAGAAAATGTTCCTGAGGTGCCTGCACCAACTAGAGAGGAAGTTATTGATGATGATCAAGATACTTCTCATCAAGCTCCTACTGAAATTTGAAGGTCCACAAGGACACGTTCCGCACCAGAGTGGTACGGCAACCCTGTCTTGGAAATCATGTTGTTAGACAACGGTGAACCTTCGAACTATGAAGAAGCGATAGCGGGCCCGGATTCTGACAAATGGCTAGAAGCCATGAAATCCAAGATAGGATCCATGTATGAAAATGAAGTATGGACTTTGACTGACTTGCCCATTGAACGGCGAGCCATAGAAAATAAATGGATCTTTAAGAAGAAGACAGACGCGGATGGTAATGTGACCATCTATAAAGCTAGGCTTGTCGCTAAGGGTTATCGACAAGTTCAAGGGGTTGACTATGATGAGACTTTCTCACCGGTAGCGAAGCTAAAGTCCGTCCGAATCATGTTAGCAATTGCCGCATTCTACAATTATGAAATATGGCAAATGGACGTCAAAACGGCATTCCTTAATGGTTTCCTTAAGGAAGAATTGTATATGATGCAGCCGGAAGGCTTTGTCGATCCTAAGAATGCTAACAAGGTGTGCAAGCTCCAACGCTCGATTTATGGGCTGGTGCAAGCATCTCGGAGTTGGAACATTCGCTTTGATGAGATGATCAAAGCGTTTGGGTTTACGCAGACTTATGGAGAAGCCTGCGTTTACAAGAAAGTGAGTGGGAGCTCTGTAGCATTTCTCATACTATATGTAGATGACATACTTTTGATGGGAAATGATATAGAACTCTTGGACAGCATCAAGGCCTACTTGAATAAGAGTTTTTCAATGAAGGACCTTGGAGAAGCTGCTTATATATTAGGCATCAAGATCTACAGAGATAGATCAAGACGCCTCATAGGTCTTTCACAAAGCACATACCTTGATAAGATATTGAAGAAGTTCAATATGGATCAGTCTAAGAAGGGGTTCTTGCCTGTGTTGCAAGGTGTAAAATTGAGCTCAGCTCAATGTCCGACCACGGTAGAAGATATAGAAGAGATGAGCGTCATCCCCTATGCCTCAGCCATAGGTTCTATTATGTATGCCATGCTGTGTACCAGACCTGATGTAAACCTTGCCGTAAGTTTGGTAGGCATGTACCAAAGTAATCCCGGCAAGGAACATTGGACAGCGGTCAAGAATATCCTGAAGTACCTGAAAAGGACTAAGGAAATGTTTCTCGTTCATGGAGGTGACTAAGAGCTCGTCGTAAAGGGTTACGTCGACGCTAGCTTCGACACAGATCTGGATGACTCAAAGTCACAAACCGGATACGTGTATATTTTGAATGGTGGGGCAGTAAGCTGGTGCAGTTGCAAGCAGAGCGTCGTGGCGGGATCTACATGTGAAGCGGAGTACATGGCAGCCTCGAAGGCAGCGCATGAAGCAATTTGGGTGAAGGAGTTCATCACCGACCTAGGAGTCATACCCAATGCGTCGGGGCCAATCAAACTCTTTTGTGACAACACTGGAGCTATTGCACTTGCCAATGAGCCCAGGTTTCACAAGAAGACAAGGCACATCAAGCGTCGCTTCAACTCCATTCGTGAAAATGTTCAAGATGGAGACATAGAGATTTGTAAAGTACATACGGACCTGAATGTAGCAGATCCGTTGACTAAACCTCTCCCTAGGGCAAAACATGATCAACACCAGAATTCCATGGGTGTTCGATTCATCACAATGTAACTAGATTATTGACTCTAGTGCAAGTGGGAGACTGTTGGAAATATGCCCTTGAGGCAATAATAAAAGCATTATTATTATATTTCCTTGTTCATGATAATTGTCTTTATTCATGCTATAATTGTGTTATCCGGAAATCGTAATACATGTGTGAATAACAGACACCAACATGTCCCTAGTAAGCCTCTAGTTGACTAGCTTGTTGATCAACAGATAGTCATGGTTTCCTGACTATGGACATTGGATGTCATTGATAACGAGATCACATCATTAGGAGAATGATGTGATGGACAAGACCCAATCCTAAACATAGCATAAGATCGTGTAGTTCGTTTGCTAGAGTTTTCCAATGTCAAGTATCCTTTCCTTAGACCATGAGATCGTGTAACTCCCGGATACCGTAGGAGTGCTTTGGGTATACCAAACGTCACAACGTAACTGGGTGACTATAAAGGTATACTACGGGTATCTCCGAAAGTGTCTGTTGGGTTGACATGGATCAAGACTGGGATTTGTCACTCCGTATGACGGAGAGGTATCACTGGGCCCACTCGGTAATGCATCATCATAATGAGCTCAAAGTGACTAAGTGTCTGGTCACGGGATCATGCATTACGGTACGAGTAAAGTGACTTGCCGGTAACGAGATTGAACGAGGTATTGGGATACCGACGATCGAATCTCGGGCAAGTAACATATCAATTGACAAAGGGAATTGTATACGGGGTTGCTTGAATCCTCGACATCGTAGTTCATCCGATGAGATCATCGAGGAGCATGTGGGAGCCAACATGGGTATCCAGATCCCGCTGTTGGTTATTGACCGGAGAGCGATCTCGGTCGTGTCTACATGTCTCCCGAACCCGTAGGGTCTACACACTTAAGGTTCGGTGACGCTAGGGTTGTAGGGATATGTATATGCAGTAACCCGAATGTTGTTCGAAGTCCCGGATGAGATCCCGGACATCATGAAGAGTTCCGAAATGGTCCGGAGGTAAAGATTTATATATGGGAAGTCCTGTTTCGGCCATCGGGACAAGTTTCGGGGTCATCGGTATTGTACCGGGACCACCGGAAGGGTCCGGGGGGTCCACCGGGTGGGGCCACCTGTCCCGGGGGCCACATGGGCTGTAGTGGGTGCGCCTTGGCCTACATGGGCCAAGGGCACCAGCCCCAAGAGGCCCATGCGCCTAGGGTTTCAAGGAGGAAGAGTCCTAGGAGGGGAAGGCACCTCCTAGGTGCCTTGGGGAGGAAGGATTCCTCCCCCTTGGCCGCACCCCCCTAGGAGATTGGATCTCCTAGGGCCGGCGCCCCCCCCCCTTGGCCCTCCTATATATAGTGGGGGAAGGAGGGCTCTTCATCCATGCCTTTGGTTGCCTCCTTCTCCCTCTCCAACACCTCCTCCTTCTCCATAGTGCTTGGCGAAGCCCTGACGGAGTACTGCAGCTTCACCATCACCACGCCGTCGTGCTGCTGCTGGAGCCATCTTCCTCAACCTCTCCTTCCCTCTTGCTGGATCAAGAAGAAGGAGACGTTATGCTGACCGTACGTGTGTTGAACGCGAAGGTGCCGTCCGTTCGGTGCTAGGATCTCCGGTGATTTGGATCACGTCGTGTTCGACTACCTCATCCCCGTTCTTTGAACGCTTCCGCTCACGATCTACAAAGGTATGTAGATGCATCCGATCACTCGTTGCTAAATGAACTCATAGATGGATCTTGGTGAAACCGTAGGAAAAATTTTGTTTTCTGCAACGTTCCCCAACAGCAGGAACCCTCTTCCTAGGGGGCTCGCCGTCAACATCACCAGGGTCATCTCGTCTGATCTTATACCGCAATGTACCACATACCGGGCATGCGTTCAGATCCTTGTATGCACCGCGGTAGAGGATGCAGTCATTAGGGCATGCATGTATCTTCTGCACCTCCAATCCTAGAGGGCATACGGCCTTCTTTGCTGCGTATGTGCTGTCGGGCAATTCGTTATCCTTTGGAAGCTTCTTCTTCAATATTTTCAGTAGCTTCTCAAATCCTTTGTCAGACACAGCATTCTCTGCCTTCCACTGCAGCAATTCCAGTACGGTACCGAGCTTTGTGTTTCCATCTTCGCAATTGGGGTACAACCCTTTTTTGTGATCCTCTAACATGCGATCGAACTTCAGCTTCTCCTTTTGACTTTCGCATTGCGTCCTTGCATCGATAATGATCCGGTGGAGATCATCATCATCGGGCACATCGTCTGGTTCCTCATGATCTTCAGCAGCTTTCCCCGTTGCAGCATCATTGGGCACATCGTCTGGTTCCTCTTGATCTTCAGCAGCTTCCCCCGTTGCAGCATCACCGTATTCAGGGGGCACATAATTGTCATCGTCCTCTTCTTCTTCACCGTTTTCCGTCATAACCCTTATTTCTCCGTGCCTCGTCCAAACATTATAGTGTGGCATGAAACCATTGTAAAGCAGGTGGGTGTGAAGGATTTTTCGGTCAGAGTAAGACTTCGTATTCCCACATTTAGGGCATGGACAACACATAAAACCATTCTGCTTGTTTGCCTCAGCCACTTCGAGAAAATCATGCACGCCCTTAATGTACTCGGAGGTGTGTCTGTCACCATACATCCATTGCCGATTCATCTACGTGCATTATATATAATTAAGTGTGTCAAAAACCATTACAGAACATCATGAATAGATAATTAAGTGACCAAATTAATAGAAGTTCATCATCACATTAAAACCAAAGTACATACATAGTTCTCATCTAACAACATATAGCTCTCCACAGCATCTAATTAATTAAACCATACATTGAAACTATGTAAAACATTTCAATGCGAAAACAAATGCGATCATAATCGCAACCAAGGTAACAATTGATCCAATGGCATAATGATACCAAGCCTCGGTATGAATGGCATGTTTTCTAATCTTTCTCATCTTCAACCGCACTGCATCCATCTTGATCTTGTGATCATCGACGACATCCGCAACATGCAACTCCAATATCATCTTCTCCTCCTCAATTTTTTTATTTTTTCCTTCAAGTAATTGTTTTCTTCTTCAACTAAATTTAACCTCTCGACAATTGGGTCGGTAGGAATTTCTGGTTCAATTACCTCCTAGATAAATAAAATCTATGTCACGTTGGTCGGCATAATTGTCATAAACAATAAATGAACCAAATAGTTATAAAAAGATAATATATACCACATCCGAATCATAGCCAGGACGAGGGCCGACAGGGGCGGATACCAAAACCATTGCACTATATAATAACAAGCAATAATAAAAGTAAGAAAATTAGACAAGTATCTATCTAGCTAAAGTAAGAAATTTTTTCTTTCAGAAAGAAGATAAGAACAAGAGGCTCACCACGGTGGTGCCGGCGACGAGATCGGTGCGGGCGATCCACGGCGGTGAAGACGGGGGTGGGACGTGACAGGCCGCTAAACCTAGACAAATCTCGAGGAAAATGGAGCTTTGAGGTCGAGCTTCGAGAGGAGAAAGCTTAACTACTGTGGCTCGGGCATTTTATCGAACACCTCATGTGCATAGGAGGTGAGCTAGAGCACCACAAAGCTCTCCCCTCGCCGGCCAGAAAAAATAGAGCAGTGTGGAGTGCTCTGCTCGCCGGCGGGGGGGTATATATAGCCACCTCATTGGTCCCGGTTCGTGGCATGAATCGGGACTAAAGGTAAGCCTGTGGTCCCGGTTCAAGCCACCAACCGGGACCAATGGTGGTGGGCCAGGAGCGAGGCCCATTGGTCCCGGTTCGTCCCACCAACCGGGACCAAAGGGGCATGACGAACCGGGACCAATGCCCCCACGAGGCCCGGCAGGCCCGTGGCCTCATGAACCGGGACAGATGGCCCCATGGGTCCCGGTTCTGGATTGAACCGGGACTAATGGGCCACCTCGGCCTGGACCAAAGCCCTGTTTTCTTATCATTTGATGTGTTCAAAGGAAATGTCTCTTACCTTGATTTACCTAATCAAGGTCGCTCTCGCCATCCACCGGGGGATACTGTTAATATGTGCAGAGGATACTTGCGAATGTACCGCGGGGTGTCAGTCACCGATGAAGGCCGTCGGCTCAAGTTTGTTCATGTCGATCGTGATGACGGAAAGCTTTCCGGCGCATCCGATTCTGGCTACACCATAACCTCCCACAGTTTGAAGATAACAGAGAACGGAGGCATGCAGTGGGTCATGGATGCTTTTATGCGATCAGATCAAGTGTTGCCTTCTCTTCGCACTGACTATGACTTCAATATTCTGAAATTCCCTCTTGTGAGTATGGAGGATCCACATGTGATGCATTTTTTGTACTCTGACTCTGAGCGCACGAATGGTGGCTATGACAAGTTTTCGGTGGTTACTGTTGATATGAATGCCAAGGCACTGCTGTCAACTCATCCGTATATGAGACGCGAAGACCTTTTTGGAGAAGACGCCGACATGTATGAAGTCAAGTGTTGTAATCTCATGAGTTTTCTTGCCGTCAAGCTCCCCATGTGTGTCTCCAGGTATTTGCATCTCACCTAATTATTTGTCCTGTGCTCATTGAAATGATTTAGACTATTAACATATCTGGTTACTTTGATAAAAAGGAAATCAACATGTTAGTGAAGTGGAGACTTGGGGTTGCCTCCACCTTGCATACTTTGTTCTGCATTTAAATTGAAGTAGAATCTCATGGTACCACCTTGCATACTATTATTCCTTTCTGCATTTAAATTGAAGTAAAAACTTACTTCTGATGGTCGTTGATGTGTTGGACATTCAAATCCATGAACTGTTCGTTCAGATGGCACTACCAAAATAAACTTATTAACTTTGATGATCGCCTTTATTTCCCCACCGGACTGGTATGTGTATGTCAGGTATTGCAGAATAAACAAAAAGTGCAAAACAGCCGATATATTATGGGAAAAAAAGAGTGTACATCGTTAATAAAGGAATAGGTTGAACGGTAGGTCATGATCCAGTTTTAGTGATAGTGCCTGCTATGAGCAATAATTCCTAATTAATTATAGCACGATAGTCAAACGCATCCACTGTTTCATGTGGCACCTTTGTCTTGCTAATAATGGAGTCCACGAACCAGAGAAGTTCTAAATTGAAGACAAATCAGAAACCATGCAGTGCAGCACAGCTCCATTCCTACATAAAGGTTGCCACAACTCACAACTCTACTCGCTTATGTTACTGTAGTAACTTAGTATCAGTCATTCACGTATTTAGGAGTATTGATAAGTGTATTAGTTTGGGAGCTGTGGGGCATCAGCAATTATGTTGTGTGTTTATCTTTTGCTAGAATAGACTACGTTTTCAAATCTTTTGAGTAACTTTGCACTTGCATTTGTGTATATGGTTCTAATATGCGGTCAAGATGCTGGGGAAGGTGTGGGGAATGGCAATAACACTGATTTCTGGGGGAATCGAACCCGTGACCTCAAGGTTATGAGCCTCGTGAGCTACCAAACTGCTCTAAGGGTGTCTTCAGCAGTTAGAGAAAGCAACCCACTTAGAGACGAAACCATATTATACAATGAGCTACCATTAGAAAACTTGTGACTAACAGAAGGCATATGATTCGATGGAGAAAATAGCGATTCCTTTACACACTAAGGGTATCATCTCTTAGCTAAGAGAAGGAACTCTTCCTTTTCCTTCTCCACAAAAAACCAAGAGAAGGCCAATGCCACCCTATTGCAAATACCTTATAGGTTAATTTCTATCTCTTTCTGCATCCCAGCGAATGCACATGTCGATTGTATTTTTTTTGCAGCATTTGTAATTACCTGAAATGTACATATTTTTTTCTTGCACACCTAAGTTTTTTTTGTTGATTCATTATGTTTTCTGGAAAAATGATTGATATGGTAATATTTTTTGTGCTAATCATATCAAGTTCATATAATGATACAAACTATATATGCAGGAAGAGGAAGATCCTTGATGATGATTCCTATTAATTGAGACAAAGGATTCTGTTAAGCTTGCCAAGAGTTGTAAAGAGAGATCTTAGTTGGTGGTTTACGTATTCAAAATGTTCGTGGTTTAGTAGCAAGTACCATGTTTCTTTTGTGCTGTTTTTGCTGTAGCTGCAACAGTTTGATACTACCATCCAACCCTTTATGGCCTTATGTAAGATGAAAATGCTAGCAAAACTTTGGCTACCTCTGGTCCACTGGCTTCTTGATGATGAATCTGAAAGGCAGAAATTGGCTTGTTGAATGTTTGGAAGTATTTTTTTCTGGCACTATTAGAAATGGTCTCAGATCTGTATATAGTGACAGATGCGACTCATTTTAGTGTAATGATCCCTTTTAGTGCTAACAGAAAGGTTAATCTCTGCATTGTTGTACACTGTAGGTACAGAGGGTACCTACTTAAGCTTTGGGAGTGATGTTTTTTTCGTTGGTTTTCCTATGAAATTGCAGAGATGCTTTTTCCCCTTCTTTTCTCAAATGTTTACCAACACATTATGCCCCAATCTTGTTTGTATTTGTGGTGTAGAATCTTTGTAGCTGTTCGATTGTGTATTTATGTGGAAAGTCTAGGCTGGCTTTTTAAAAAATTTGTAGCTCTGAACTGTCAGGTTGTGTTTAGTGCGTGGGCACCCTGCAGCGCAAATTCACCAGGTGCATTTTACAAAAGAAAAAAGAAAAAAAGAACGAGCAATGCTGTATATTAATCCAACATCAGCAAGACAACCATAACTGAAGTTGCACATATTAGCAAGATAACTGGATATATATCACTCGAATATCTTCGATAAAAAGCAAATCAAGAGCTTAATGTGAAGTATGTTTAGTGGTGAATTGGAAGGCATTAAAACACAAAGATAAATAAATACAACAAGTTTGAACTACAAAACTCCTAGCAGTGGCATCGAATGGAGCACACTCCGTTTTAACCAACATTTCTCAAACGGTATGGAGGCAAATGAATGACAGAGACCAAAAAATATAGATCAAAATACTACTACCTTTGATTCATATTAATTGTCGCTGATTTAGTACAAAATTAATATGGATCGAAGAGATTTGTTCATTGCACTTGCAAACGCACACCAAATACATACACCAGCAACAGGTTCAGCCAACAATGTGCTCCCTCCGTCCCATAATGTTACCTTTTCTGACACTAGTGTAGTGTCAGAAAACGTTTTAACATTATGGGACGGAGGGAGTAGAAAATAATGAAAAGGGAAAGTTGATGACAGCTATATAAGAGTTTTACCAAAAATGTACGAGCTATAGTTCAAGCCAACAATGTTGACTATAATGCGATAAAAAAAATGAGCATCGTGAAACAAAAGATAATCACTGGAATGATTGCTGAAGTAATTTAAACAATATTAGTATAACAGTGTAACAAACAAACAAACTGAATACACACCAAATCAAAGATATCTGAAAAAATAATAATAATGCAAACTGGCAGTGACAAGTAGCTAAAGTAAATACCAGACCAAGGAAAATGTGATCTGCATATACGATGGTCATAAGTAAAGAGGCACAATTGCCTGAATTTTCTTCTTTCAGTCCATTTTAAAGTCAATCCAACCGCTCTGCTTGACCGTCCTCCTCCAGCCTAACCCCCTAACCTCTCCGACCCAAAAGGCGAACCTGCTTCCTCCTCCAGCAGCGACAACACCACAGCAAGCCGCATCATCCCACCTCCGGTGAGATCCTGGCTCTCCCTCGCAGGCGTTACCGGGCCTGTCTCAAACTAGACTACATCTAATTGGAGCGGCATCAAATTCTATTTGAAGTTTTGAACTGGGGGACACTATTCCCGGTTGCAAATCGACTGACACAAATTATGTTATGACTTATGAGGCAACTGAGAAATATCAAATGTGACGTGACTAGCAAAATGCCCATGCGTTGCACGGAAGATCAAGATACATTTGTATGAGTAGTTTATCTTGTGCGAGAAAAAGAATGAACGAGGAAATGCCTTATTTGCAAATATGAAGAGGGATGTGGGTATTCTTTTACAAAATTGCCATAGTTTCCTTTCTATCCGTCGGATATAAATCAGATGGCCTATATTACAGGATGACAGGTACACCATCATCACCAACTCTGTTTTTATAAGAAAAATGTGATGATATATAGAAAGCAGCCACAACAAGTCCAGATCGGTTTTGCTCAGTCATTTGGAAGTATCTATCTAGAATTATAACATATGATGCTCATCTTATTTTTCATCTTAGCAGGTATACAAATACTTAACTTAATCATCAATAGGTTTAGAGTCTATGTCGTGACATTATCAAAATAATGTTTTTGAAATTCCAAAAAGTGCACCCAACAGTTTTGAAACCATGCTGGAGGAAATCTAACATCGGCAGGCTTATCCCCAGAACATTTTGGGGATATTCTTGCCATAACATTTGCGACTTTGATGCTTCTTGCAAGTTGCAACAGCATTACGTAAGACGCAAAAATTTCGCTACATCATTTCCACATCAATATCAATATGTAAATAGTACATTCCGTATGAGTTAACAATCTGACATGACCCTGTGCCTAAGCTTCAGCAGGTGATCCATACAGCGATTCACTTGGACCAGCGAAGCGAAGAACAGCCCCCTATATGGACAATTAATTAAACAAATGAGTGGACAACTGGTGTAAACAAAGCACCTGGCTTCGCCGGTTGTCTCTATCCTGAGCTGAGACGAAGGACGAAGGATTCAACAACATTGCCGGTACATGCAATTGTAGAGATTTCAGTAACTGCCAAAATTTTCCAAACAATACTACAATTTACGGTTACAAGATTGACGTTGCTTCATTTGAGGTAAGTGCTCCCCAGAAACAAGAAAACATATGCAACCAAGGAGGTAAGAAGCTCAAGCGACCATGTAGGTGGGATGATAAATGTTGGGATAAGAGGGACCAACATAGAACCAACAATCCAGCCACCAACAAGTACTCCAAACCTGGAAGAACACATGCGTGAGCAAACATGCTATGGATAAAAAGTCAAGGCATTCGCTAAGAAATTTCGCTAACCCAGTAGTTGATGCTCTCAGAAGGTTCTTCATCTTGTCATTAAGGAAGTATATGCACGAGAAGAGTGATATTGCAAGCTGCAGAGAAGGTAAACTACATGTCAATACAGTGATCCCTAAGCTGGGAAGCTCTTCTAACTTATACTCCCTCTGTTCCACAATGTAGCGCATATAGATTTTTCTAAAAGTCAAACTTTATAAACTTTGACCAATTTTGTAGAGAAAATCATATACATCTAGAATACCAAATACGTATGCTTAGATACATCACAAGACATACTTTCATATTATATACATTTGGTATTGTAGATATAAATAGTTTTCTCTATAAACTTGGTCAAAATTTATAAAGTTTGACTTTGTAGAAAATCTATATGCGCTATATTATGGAACGGAGGGAGTAATAAGTAAATATCCAAGTCTAGGACTTATCAGGCCTTGCATTCCCATTGCTATTGAATTCTCAGCTGTCATACAGAAATAAGGGTAGACAGACGCACAGGGCAAGCATTGTGGATTGTGAGTTTATAGCTGGTGATTGGTTAGAACTTAATGGCACTCAACTTGGTCCTTGTGAAATCAACAAGTTATGTGTCATGTTTTTTAGGTTAATCTCCACAGGCAACCACAGGACTGAAACATGTCACCAAACAAGAAAAGACAGACCTTTCAAAGGTCAGGATAATCAAAGCATATACCTGGAATGCAGGTCCATTCTCAGCAGAAGTTGCTATGCTCCACCCAGCGATGAAAGCAAAAAAGAATAATCTTTTGGAAATAATATCCATTGATGGCACCTCAAAGTATCCAAGAAATGCCTTTACCCATGACGGGGATTCCTCGACTCGCTTTAAAAGCTTGGTTTTCAGATTAATTTTCGTTTTCTTCCTATGCTGGTAGCTCTTCATTATTATCTTTTCATAAGCACCTTCAATAGCTTCTTCACTTGCTTCGTGACCAGCATACTGTTGAACTAGGAAGTCTTTTGCACTTCTGATCTCTTCTTCAGATGCATCACGGTCAACACCAAGAAGCTTGTAGGGATCCCGCTCACGGTATCTTCGGAAGACCGGAGCATACTCTGCAGAGATACACATACACTTTGCTCATAAGGTCCTCAGATAAACACAAAGGATGGAGCATATGACTCTGGGCATTCTTATCAATGAGAATAACAACTGAGAGTTGCAAGAAGAAGAACTGTGGAAACAGATAAATACAAATCGACACAAGCTATAACAGCTAAACGAATGAAAATTTTCTACCTACAAATTTGCTTTTCATGTCAACATTCAAGAAGAAAATATTACTTGTGAGCAGAGCTGCAGACTGTATTTAGTTTTGTTACTGATGATAATTATAAAACAGGTTTATCGGGGCTTCATAAATTGTAATAAATCCCAAGTCTTTGGTTGCTGACAGTATGTAATTATGTATAGTTGTATACGGCAGCAAGTCAACAATGAAATAGAAACAAATCATTTTAGTTCTCTGTAACTAGAATACTAACTACTATTTCAGCCAACTGCACACTGCGAGAAAAACATGGTCCATTAGTTTGATCGATCCACAGGATAACAAAGATATAGTACTGAACCAGCAACTGCATTCTGTGTTCGTCACTGATGCTCTTTCCTTATGACTCTAAATTGTCCCCATAATGCATATGAATCTCTCCTCTCTAAATTATGTAGTGAAAAGCTTCTAATAATCAATAAACATTCCTCTAAATCTGCATCGTTTGCACACATTGTTGCAACTCCAAGCTTCCTCACGATCACAATGCAACTTATGCGCAGGACACCACCAATTAACATTATCAGGTACTAACCAACAGAAAGACAACTCAATTGTGCACAGCCCACACATATTATTCCTTGCCTCGTGCACCAGCAACGCAAAGGCCACCTACAGTACCATGGCATCCTCTCTTTTTTTCTGTGCAGATACCTACAGTACCATCCAATCCTATATCCTCCGAAAATAAATCAGCGAAGGCATTCATATGGGAGCTAGGGTTCGAATAGCTATCTTACGGTAGCTGAATCCGCTGTCTCCGATGTCGCTCGAACCGGCGCCGATAGAGAGGCTCATAGAGCACCGTACCGCCCGCAGCCGCGGCGGCAGCGGCGAGACGCCTCCGCGCACCTCCACCGCCCCATACGCGCTCCTGCCAATGCTGCACCCAACAGAATCACAGGCACAGGGCCTAGTCAGAACGCCAGAAAAGAAAGAGACCTGGATCAAGGAGTCAGGGGGTTTAAGGCTGTGCTCACCGACGGGGCCACGGGAGGGGGCGGGCGAGGAAGGATGCGGCCGTCGCCTGCATCTCCGACGCCGGCGGTGGTTGAGAGGGATGCGGCGGCGAGGTGGTCGCGGGCGAAGCAGACCGCCGTAGGAGGGAAGGAGATGGGATTGGATAGAAAGACGAGACGCAGAAGGGGAGGGGGTAGGCAGGCAGGTGATGGGCCTGTGAGGCTGGCTTTGCTGCCTACGGACTTTAGTGGGCCGGGCTTTGTTCACTTCCTTTTCCATTTTTGAGTTGATTTGGGTTTTCTCAAAAAAAAAGTTGATTTGGGTTGTTTTTAAGGATATTCCATTGGTGAAGTTGTTGGTAGTCCTACATCCATTGGTGAAGGCGTGAAGCATCCCTCATTAACTCAATCAAATCAAATCAAATCTTTTGTTGGTGGATGTAAAATAATTGCATTAACTCAATCCAAACAAAGCAAATCATACTACTCATAAAAAATATATCAAATCATACTAACTATATGTCGGAGAAATGCAATCAAATCCAGTCAAATTGTTTGCATTTACTCGATCAAATAAAATAAAATCACTTGTTGCATTAGAATATGGTGGTTGTAAGGGATACTCCCTCCGTCCGGTGAAGAGTGTACATCTAGAAATTTTAGGACAAATTATGATATTAAGTAAAAAAATACATTGGAAAGGTGCAAGCTACTATCTTTTTTCTCTTTAATTACCTAACCCCCAATGAGCTAAGTGCATGTAGAAATTAAGAAGACCATGTGTAAATTGTCATTGGTATTGATTACCTTGTGATGAGAGAGAAATATTTTTTTTCTACTTTAATGTGCATTGGGAAGCTAGAAGTACACTCTTTTGTGAACAAATTTTAAAGTCAAACGTACACTCTTTAACGGACGGAGGGAGTATGTCAGACATGATTTGTGTCATTAGAATATGTATGCCCTCATTGGAAAACGCACGAGCAATCAGCTAGTTTCTTTAAGGTAAGAGTAGTAATTTTCACTGATGCTGGAATAGATTTTGAATTTGTGCAACTTAAAAAAAACCTTTACAAATCAGATATCCATAAAAGAAACATGGACTCTTAGGCATGTGAATCCGAAATAAGTCCTCCCAAAATGTCATTGGACATCTCACACTATTTCTTCAAAATGCTTGTTTCTTGGAATCTTGAATCCATAGGGTGGAGGCGACAAAGACATCGTGACAATAGAGGGGAGATGGTCAATGGTGTGTTTGGCCATCCTCTAAAAAACATACAAACTCTAGGAGAAGGAAAGGATGTCTTGCCATTGTATGTCTCAGGGTGAGGTTGCTGGATTTTGTGGCAGTATTTATTTCTCCATGGTAGTTTATTTTGTGTAGGATTAATTTAAGAGTGTCTTTGAATTGCAGGAAATAGAAAATATGTGGAAAAATAAATCATGAGATGAGATGTACTACAGGATTTTGAAACCCATGAGTTTTTTGTAGCAGTGCCTTGTGGATGGTTCACAGCAAATGAAGACAAATAAGTTAGAGATATGAGGAGAGAGTAAACGGAGATAAAAAAAAGTGCATTTGACTTGAATAAAAAGAACAAGGTATGAGCTCATGTTAGACTTCCTACGAGATTAAGGTCCAAGAGGTGTATTCTATGGGACTTTGATAACTATAGTTTTGGGTATGTCTAGATGGTGCCTAAAGCTCAACCTACCCAAAAAAATCCATGACCAAAACTTCAGGGCTCCATTGATTAAAAGGATTTTCACAGGAATTTTAGAAGGTTAGAATCCTTGGGAATTTCTCCTTCGTTGGTTGTTTAATTCATAGGATTGAATCATATAGGAATTGTCCTAAGGATTTCTTTGTACTACTCTCGATAGGATTTCTAGAATCCACTCGAACCTCTTTGAAAGAATCCTTTTGTTTTTTCTACTATGCATGCAAACAACCAAAAATCTTGTATGGTTGAGATGAGCATGGCATTTTTCATATTCCCGCATTTTTAGAATTGTGTGAATCAAAGAGGCCCGTCGGTGTTAGTTTCGATATAGTTGCCGATGCTTTTTCAAGCCAATGCCCGTATGCCCATAGTTCATTTTACTTGCTAATCTTGGCTAACTCATGGGCTAGCAAAAGTTTGACCAATTTTTTGGCTAGGAAAATAGGGTAGGCTAATCTTGGGGTAAATTTCCTTAATAATCGAGTATCCCCAAAGTTTCTACAGAAATCCTGCAATCCAAACGGGATAGGCCCTCAATTTGTTGTTTAAAGCTCATACTTTGCTGCAACAATTATTGTCAATTTCTGCATCAGAACACTGTTGCTGCACCGTGAGTCGCAGCATAGCCTGTACGTTCATTTGTAGCGCGGCCTGTTTACCTTTTTGCACCATTTAATACTGTTCATCTTCCAATAACAAAAAACTATATGAAACCTTAGAAATGAAGGCGAACAAAGCTCATCCTACCAAAAGAATCGTCCATGACCAAAATTTTGGTGTTTGTTTCGATATAGTTGCCAATGTTTTGGCATGCCAATCTGTTTGTCCACTTCGTTCATTTTTCTTGATAATTACACCCTGTTCGAAATCGCTCCGCTCCACAACTCTGCTCCCGAAGCGGGCGGAGCTGCAGTTTCCTCGCTCCATTAATTCCGAGAGTCGATGGATTGCCGAACAAGGCGTTAACGTTCGCCAACTCATGGACTAGAAAAAGTTTGACCAAAATTTGGCATGGTAATCCTGGGGCAAAATTAATTAAGAATTGAGTATATCCCTAAAGTTTCAACAGAAATCCTGCAGTCCAAACGGGATATACCCTCAATTTGTTGTTCTAGAGCTCATACTTTGCTGCAACAATTATTGACAATTTCCGCATCATAACACTGTTGCTGCGCCATGAGTCGCAGCACAGCCGTACGTTTTCTTGTAGCGCAGCCTGTTTACCTTTCTGCACCATTTAATACTGTTCATCTTCCAATAACAAAATACAGTATATGAAATCTCAGAGATGAAGGCGAACAACATACAGATATACGGAGTATATGTCAGCGCTCAGAGAACAAGACATGCATGGATTACATCTTAATCTTAGAGGAGATAGTCATATTTGCAGTACATGATGATCAACTGCAGGCAGGGAGCTAATCGAGCAACTAATGAATCATCACACGGGGGGACAAGAGTACAAGACCGGGGATTGATCGATCTTGCTTGCCACAAGGATACATCGATCGAGAGACGGAGGTCCCGATTCCGGTGGGTCAGAAGGCGAAGAAGCGCTTCTTGGCCTTCTTGGCGCCGCCGTGGCCGATGGAGTCGGCGGCGGCGAGGTTCTTGGCGATGAGCTCCTGCGCGCGGCGGCTCCTGATCTCCACCCGCATGCTCTCCGTCTTGCCCACCTTGTCGTAGCACGCCGCCGCCGCCGCCTCCTGGTCCTCCCCCTGCTTCTTCCTGGTCAGCCTCCTCTTGATGCCGTCCACGAGCCTCGCCAGCTTCCCCATCGCCGCCGCCTCCAAGTTGCGTGGGAAATCTACGGGGAAGACGATGGTATGGATGGATGGATAGATGGAGAGCGGCGCTCAGGTTAGGATGTGTATATCCGTTTCAATGCGCTCGCTGATTACCGGGGGAGCAGTTTGCTTTGGGCGGAAGAGACGGCGGTGGTGGTGGGTTGGGACTCGTATGGATGGATGGATGGATGCGTGCATGGGCTGCGCTGGGCGCCGTTACTCTCCTCCGCCGGGGGTCACGTTGGCCAACACTGTTCATTTCCGGTAGGGAGCGCGTGGAAGCCACCGGAGCCGGCCGGAGGCCGCTGCTGGGCTGGCTGACAAGTGTCCCCACCTGTGGGGCTCACCCTCGCGGTGACAGGTGTCCATAAGTAGTCTTTATTAATTGCACATTTATCTCTCTCAACTTTTACCAAATTATTCGCCTTGCATGCATGCATCCTGACCTGGCTTTGTCTTTGTGCACTGGATGGTTGGTTACTGCCAAGTCTAGGTCGTTGCTTGAGGCGGCAATGGTGTCCATCGTTGGAGATGGGTACCGGAGCACTTTTTGGATTGACATTGGATGGATGGACTAAGAATTTTCCATAAGTAGTCTTTAATTGCACATTTATCTCTCTCAACATTTACCAAATAATTCCCCTTGCATGCATCCTGACCTGGCTTTGTCTTTGTGCACTGCATGATTTGGTTATGGGCTATGGCTCAAGCGCCGGATCTCTACAAGCCTTGGAGAGGGGCGGCAATGGTGGCCGTCGTTGGAGATGGATGGTCCAAGAAATTTTCCTAACCTCTTCCAGTGCATCTCCTCTAGGACCAAGATGAAGCACTTCATGGCCAAGGTTCTTAAATGACGGCTATTGGATCTCCAACATTGGGCCAAACTTGAGCATCGGCGCGCGATGCATGACTTTATGATGCTTAAGTCATCATGTCAAAAGGTGTCCCCGATTGGAAGAGGGGAGGAATGGCGTCTACTCATCGAGAATGGCACATCATGAATTTTTCATTTGCAGTTGACACTCCGGTGTATGAGACAACATGCAACTCTCGTGTGTCACTGGGTTGTCACTTCTTCATGTGGCTTGTGTCGCGGAACAAATGTTAAACTTCTGATAGACTGGCATGATCTGGACTTTCTCATCAACCGATGTGCACCTTTTGTGATCCGCATGATGAAAGCACTTATCATCATATGATAGGAGGTGTCCTGGCACGCATGGTGTAGCACCATGCGGAAAGCAGATTAGTACCTGCCCGAGGCTCCTCGGTCTTGGAAAGGTAGTGCATGAGATCTTCTAATCCAGGGCGGCGACGGAATCTCCACACAATCTTCACGCATGTTTTTTTGGAGCTATGGCGACACGAGAATGATGTCATCTTTGACATGGCTTCACCCTCGTCGAGAACTTGAGATAGCTTCTTTGTTGTATTCATAGGAGGGAGCCCAAGGCAAGTCTTTTACATACGCGGGGAGAAGTCTGGATCAGGGGAAAACTTCTACATTTTAAACTAGAGACTTTTCTTTGATCGTTGAGTAGGTGGATTTTGGATGATTAGTTTTTTTTGCGCATTTCCATTTCAAGGAGGTACACGTTTATCGGGTCATTTAGGTGGATTTTAGACCATTGATTTCATAATAATGACCGTCCATTTTTCTTTTATATAAGATAAGTTTTTTTTACCTTATGCATTTACTCTAAAGGAACCATAATGGCCTTCCAAGTTTTAACAAGACCGGATAATGAGTTGGAGTAAGTCTTGCCTTTTTTTAGAAATACAAGGCCCGAGGCCCGGTGTTAAACTAATAATGACACCCTCAGATAGACAAGAACAACACCACACCACACCACATAGCACAACAACAAAAATGAAAACAACATGAGTGTGCTGAGGAACAACACATAACAACGAACGGACAAAAATAGAGAAGAGAAGCATTGCTTGGGATCATCAAACCCTCATAGCAAAGAGAGAGAGAGAGAGGCCATCTCGAGAGGGATACTAGCCGTCAAGGTAGGTCATGCCATCGCCATCACCTGCTCAGGTACAACAACGCTAGCTAGTTACATCAGCACCCTCGAGCGGTGAAAACGCTCACCCTAGGCCTTGTAACACCCCGGATGTAACTTTCCCTATTTGTACTCCAACTCTTGCCGTTTCCGACGTTAAGTTATATTTATTTCCTCGGGTTTGGGTCTTTGTCTCCGTGTGTTGTTTTCGTTTTCATGCATCTCATATCATGTCATCATGTGCATTGTATTTGCATACGTGTTCATCTCATGCATTCGAGCATTTTCCCCGTTGTCCGTTTTGCATTCCGGCGCTTCGTTCTCCTCCGATGGTCATTTCTAGCTTTGTTTCGTGTGTGGGGTTTAATCATTTCCGGATTGGACCGAGACTTGTCTTGCGGCCTTGGTTTACTACCGGTAGACCGCCTATCAAGTTTCGTGCCATTTGGACTTCGTTTGATACTCCAACGGTTAACCGAGGGACCGAAAAGGCACCGTGTGTGTTGCAGCCCAACACCCCTCCAATTTGGCCCAAAACCCACCAAACTCTGCTCCATGTCCTAAAACGTTCGATCACGATCGCGTGGCCGAAAATCGCACCTCATTTGGACTCTCCTAGCTCCACTTATGCCTATAAATAGACCCCTCCGTTTTCGGATCTCTCTCCCTCTTCGAAACCCTAAAATTGCCCCCGCCGTCACCGAACATGTCCGCCTCCTAGCGGACGAAACCGCCGCCGCCGCCTCAGCCAGTCCGCTGCCGCCACGTGGCACTCGCCACCTCGCCGCCGCCGCGGCCCGGGAGGCCCGAGTCGGGCCCCCGAGGCCCGTAGCCGCCGCCGCCGCCCGGGTCATCCTCCGCCGCCCGCGCTGCCCTTCTTCTCCGGCGCCGATGCCGCCTCTTCTCGCCGCCGACTCGCCGGCCGCCGCGCGCCAACTCCGGCGGCCCGGCCCTCGCCTCCACTCGCCGGCCCCCGCCTCTGCCGCCGCCCGGTGCCTCCGGCGCCGCGAGATTCGGTCGCCGCGGGTCCCGGGCCGCCGCCCCGGCCACCGGCGGCCTCGTCCTCGTCGGCCGCCGTCCTCTTCCCCCGCCGTGCTACAGTGCGTGCCGCCATGAACAGTGCCGCCGCCGCCTCGGGCCGCGTGCCCCGAAACCCTAGATCTGGATCCAGAGGTTATTTTTTTTTTGCTAAGTCCCGGATATGTTTACTCCATATGCTCCTGTTCGAGGTCTCGTAACTTTGCATCCATAGCTCCGATTTGGGAGTATAGCATATCAAAATGTTCGCCTCGATGAGTACATCATTTCATTCCATTGAATCATTTTCATTTGAGTTCATCTTGATGCCCGAAATGCTGTTAGAAGGAGGCTTCATGAGTTAATTGTCAGATCTGTTAGTTCATCTTAGACTTTTGTCATTTTTGCCATGATTATTGTGTGCATGATATGCCTGTGAGTCCTTCATATATTTTGTTAAGCATTTTGTCTTCTTTCCAGAGGTGCAACCCATGCATTTTTAGGATGTGTGTGGTGACTTGTGCAAGCTTGCAAAGTGAGGCACCCGGTAAATCTGTTTTCAGGGACTTAGTAGTTTTCACTAAGTCTGGGATTATTTAGTTCATGATGCCATATGTTCAGCTTGTTTCCTAGTGATCCGTGCCTCTTTTGAGGATGATCAGTAAAGGAGTTTTGATAATCATGTTATGCTTTATCCATCCATGTCTTTGTTTGCAATTATGGAGCACCCTAGCTTCAGTCAATCGAGCTCTACTTTTTCTTCGTTGTGAATCAGGGCAGATCGTCAACTTGTTTGCGATTTTGCCGATGTTATTGTAGTTGATCCGTGCATGCTATGCCATTGTTCTTGCTATGTCTAGCTTGTATTTTGTGCCTTCTTGAGGGGTGTAGTCTTGTCTTGCCATGACTTGCACCGTAGTGAGTGCATCGAGCTCGTAAACATGCCTTCGTGAGTTATGTTTCAGCATGTCCCAGTTTTCACTAAGTCTAAAAATTGTTTGTGTTTTAGCTATGTTCGTGTGCCCGTTAGTATATTTTGTGAACCCTTTGGGCCCAAGTCACTTTGGGTCTTTTGTTAATCTTGTTGAGTAGCTCCATGCCATGTTCTTACTTGTCTTAATCAGGTCATGTATCATGTTGTTTTGCTGCTCCGAAGAGGGCTTCATGGTCTGAAATTTCAGACAAGTGTTAATTTCACTAGAGTAAAATGCAAGCAAGGTCCTAATTCTTTCCCGAAAGTGTCGACTGGGTCCTAATTCTTTCAAAATGCACATCTGGGTCCTAATTCTTTCTAAGTTGTTCAACCGAGGTCCTAATTTCGTCTGACCGCCGCTGACCAGCTCGCGTGGCGCTTTGACCGCTGCCACGTCGACTCGAGGGCCCACGCGAGATAGTTCCCGCGGTTGGAGGTTGGTAATTTAAGCAGTTTGGCCCCTGGAGTTTGCCCTCTCTTCATTCCCCGGTCCCTAGGTCTTCTGCTCGCTCTCTCCCTCCCGCTGGCACCGCGCCGTCGCCGCCATGTCCGCCGCCGCTAGCTCGTCTGCCGTGAAGCACCGCGGGAAGAAGGCTACCCAAGCGCCTCCTCCACCTCCGGCATTAGCCCTTTTCTCGCTGCCCATCTCATCGCCGGCTGCCGCGGTATGCTGCCGTTGGTACCATGCCCTAGCTGCCGCATTCGATCTACAATTCGTCTCGTGTCAAAATCGGATGCAAATCCTGGCAGGGTTTTCTACAAGTGCCCCAATCACCATGTAAGATCTTCTACAAGTGCCCAATCGATTTGATGTTTCTGTGTTTCTTTTTGGCTGAATTTTTTTGCTCAATTTCTATCAGATTCAACCAAATCCTTGCCAATATTATTGGGCAGATGGACCAGACAACTATTTTGATTTTTTGGTGAGAGCTGGGTATGTCAGTCGTGGATTGAGCAGTTTAGATTCGGCTGGTGTCATTGCAAGCGAAGAAACAGAGGCTTGTGCAGGAGCAATGCATAGCACTGTCGAGACCGTGGCATATGCAGAAGCAATGCAGAAGATGAATGAGCTCATTTTTCTCTGTAGGAGTATTCTCGGTGCACTTGTTGTACTGGTTGTAGTTGTGGTGTATGTAGGATTTAAGAAGTGATGTGTTAGTATGATGTATCCAGTGATCAATGCTTGTTGGTGTATCCAGATGTTGATGATGTACTGTTGCAATGAAATTGAACTAAAATTTGGCAGCATTTTGGTTGTTTTTCTGTACTTTGGCAGCATTTTTTACTAGCATTGACAGCACAAATAAACAGTATTATGCAAGGCCTTTCTTGTACTAATTGAACTTAAAAGAAGTCTGAAAGATAGATAGATGGACCCAACATTACAAGGTCTTGAAGTTGTGCAACAAAAGTATTACATTTCCATGGTTTGTGTGAAACCCAAAGCCACATCTCAGCATGAGGTTTCATTACAAACCACCTTCTTTCCTAAGCAAAAGAAAAACATCCTACACTTCTTCTTTCCATAACATCTTTGTAGCTCTTCACTTCTAAGTTGTTGGGGCTTTGTTCTCCTTAGTTCTTTTCACTTTCTTCCTTCTCTTCAAACCTAGTGTAGCAGTAGTATGGCTTCTTGGAGCTGGCAGGGCATCTCTGCAGTTTGCAATGAACTGGCTTTCTAGTAGAGGAGCTGGCACTGCTGTTTGAGATTGTTGAGTAGCTATCCTACAAACCAACCAAACATGTAGTTAGTAATGTAGGTGAATTTCTGGAAGAACAGATGGCATTGCATTTATTAACATTGTATTTGAATAAAAAGCTCTCACTTGGTCCTGTAAAATCTCAATCACAGTAGATGAAGCAAGATCATAATTCATAGAAGAAGATATCATATTAGATGTACTTCTGCCCACTTGTGGACATGCCTTTTTCTGCAAAAAAAAAAAGAAATGTTGTTGAATATTGCAATTTTAGTTTTCAATAGCATTTAAGGGAAACATTTAAGGGAAATGCACCTTGCAACTGGGCCTTCTCTTGACTGGTAGTTTAGTTCTTTGTTGTGTTTCTGGAAGCACAACCTGAATTGGCACATGTTCTGTTGTTTGCACATGTTCTGCTGCTTCCTCTTCTACTGCTGGATCCTCTTCTGCTGCTAGATCTTGTTCTGCTCCTGCCTCTTCTGCTGCTGGCTCTTGTTCTGCTCCTGCCTCATGTGCTGCTGTTGGTTGTCCTCTACCTGGTGGAACACTGCTACTCCCTTCATTGCTGCTGCCTGCATGACATTGGTTCAGTCTGCCTTTATGAGCTTTCACCTTAAACCCGAGACTTCCTCTTATTCTACTGCTAAACCCAGGAGATTTAGGGCTTAGTACAGGAGGTAGATCAGGTGTAACACTAACATGAATATCATCCATTACATTGTCAAAGGCCATGTCTTTGTGATCAACAAACAACTGAAAGTACTGGAATTTTGGAACAACTGCTGTCATGTGCAAAGTGTCAGTGTCACAGTCCACAATCCGCAGTCCATCGGCTAAATTCTTTCCAGGCAGTAACCAGTAAATAACATGCTTAGATTGGTCACTATATCCCAGTTGCTGCATAAAATCAGTGAGCCAGAGAGGAGATCATGTATCTACTTCGCAACCATCGAACAGAGCAACTTTCCCATCGACATACGTCTTCGATCGGCCAAATCCGCAGAAAAATCCACCATAGTTGATTTCTACGGTAAAAACCTCCTCTCGTGCTCCTAGGTATCGAGGGATTCAGTCAAATAGTACCATCGATTCGAGCTAAATCGAAATCCGCGGAAAAAGAGGATCGAGGGTTAGGGTTATGGGCAACACACTGACTGTATCGTGGAGGAGGATCTCCGGGTCGCCGATGCACGGGCGCCATCCTAGCGGCGCCGCCGCCAGACAAGCGCCTACGATGGCCGCCTGCCTCTTCTCACCGGACCGCCGCCGTAGATCTCCCCTGTTTCGCCAGAGCAGAGAGAGGTGGGGAAGAGGAGAGGAAAAGGACTACAGCTGCGGAGAGATTAGGGTTGGGGGGCTCTTTTACAAAAAAATACACGGCTGGTCGTTATCCCGCGTGGGCCCTAGAGTCGACGTGGCAGCGGTCAAAGCGCGACGCGAGCTGGTCAACGGCGGTCAGACTAAATTAGGACCTCGAGTGAACAACTTAGAAAGAATTAGGACCCAGATGTGCATTTTGAAAGAATTAGGACCCAGTCGACACTTTTGGGAAAGAATTAGGACCGCGCTTGCATTTTACTCATTTCACTAAGTCTGAAATCTGTTTTGCATTTGCGTTTTTGCCATGCTTGTTTGAACCTGTTAATGGATGATTTGGCCGTAGCTCAGTGCTAGACTTTTGTTAAGCATCTTGTGTTCATCCCTGCCATGTATTTTGTTGTCATGTTTGGGTGCTGTAGCATGTTCATTTCGTTGCATTTAGTTGCCTTCTTGCTGTTAATTGCAGACCGGTGTCATTCTTAAAACGCTTGCCATTTCCAAACCGTAACTCTGATTCCGGCGTTCTTTATATCGTTTTCAAGCGATTTCATCTCATATTTCCAGTGGCACCCTTGGAATTCCAAGTTGAGGCCAGGTTCATGCATTTCCTGTCATATCTTGCATTTTTGCATCCCGCATCGCATCCCGCATAGCATATCATCATTTCGTCATATTGCTTGGTCTTGCACGTGGTTGATTGTATTCTTGTTGCTTGTTTGTCTTGTTGGGTAGAGCCGGGAGACGAGTTCGCTAACGAGGAGCCCGTTAAGTTTTCTTGTGAGGATCCAGTCAACTCTGACAACTGTGCAGGCAAGATGATCATACCCTCGAAATCACTACTATCTTTGCTATGCTAGTTTGCTCACTCTTGCTATGCCAATGCTACGATGCCTACCTTTTGCTTGTCAGCCTCCCAATTGCCTTGTTGAACCTCTAGCCCACCATTGTCCTAGCAAACCGTTGATTGGCTATGTTACCGCTTTGCTCAGCCCCTCTTATATCGTTGCTAGTTGCAGGTGAAGATTGGAGGCCGTTCCTTGTTGGAACATCTTTTATTTACTTGTTGGGATATCATTATATTGCTATGTTATCTTAATGCATCTATATACTTGGTAAAGGGTGGAAGGCTCGGCCTCTCGCCTAGTGTTTTGTTCCACTCTTGCCGCCCTAGTTTCCGTCATATCGGTGTTATGTTCCCGGATTTTGCGTTCCTTACGCGGTTGGGTTATAATGGGAACCCCTTGATAGTTCGCCTTGATTAAAGCTTTTCCAGCAATGCCCAACATTGGTTTTACCATTCGCCACCTAGCCTCTTTTTCCCTTGGGTTACCGGAGCCCGAGGGTCATCTTATTTTAAACCCCCCCAGGCTAGTGCTCCTTTGAGTGTTGGTCCGACCGAGTAGACTGCGGGGCCACCTCGAGGCAACTTGAGGGTTGGTTTTACTCGTAGGATGTCTCATCTGAGTGTGCCCTGAGAAAGAGATATGTGCAGCTCCTATCGGGATTTGTCGGCACATTCGGGCGGTGTTGCTGGTCTTGTTTTAACCTGTCGAAGTGTCTTGAGTTACCGAGATACCGAGTCTGATCGGAACGTCTTGGGAGGAGGTCTATTCCTTCGTTGGCCGTGAGAGCTTGTCATGGGCTAAGTTGGGACTCCCCTGCAGGGATTGAACTTTCGAAAGCCGTGCCCGCGGTTATGGGCAGATGGGAATTTGTTAATGTCCGGTTGTAGACAACTTGAACTAAACTTAATTAAAATGAATCCACCGTGTGTGTTACCGTGATGGCCCCTTCTCGGCGGAGTCCGGGAAGTGGACACGGTGTTGGAGTTATGCTTGCATAGGTTGTTCCTTTAGACTCTCGCTCGTGTTTTGCCTCCTCTTCTCGCTCTCTTTTGCGTATAAGTTAGCCACCATATATGCTAGTCGCTTGCTGCAGCTCCACATATAATTGCCTTACCCTTCCTATAAGCTTAAATAGTCTTGATCGCGAGGGTGCGAGATTGTTGAGTCCCTGTGGCTCATAGATACTATAACTCCAGATGCAGGTCCAGGTGATTCCGCTCCAGGAGACGCGTATGAGCTCAAGTGGGAGTTTGACGAAGACTCTCAACGATACTACATTTCCTTTCCCGATGATCAGTAGTGGTGCCCAGTTGGGGGTGATTGGGATCGTTGTCGCATGTTGGGTTCTTTTCTATTTTGGCGCCATAGTCGGGCCATGAGTGTTTGAATGATGGATGTTATTTATGTACTTTGATGTGACGTGGCGAGTGTAAGCCAACTATGTTCTCCCCTTTATTATTCATATTACATGGGATGTTGTGAAGATTGCCTAACTTGCGACATATGCCTTCAATGTGATTATGTCTCTAAGTCGTGCCTTGACACGTGGGAGCTATAGTCGTATCGAGGGTGTTACAAGTTGGTATCAGAGCCTTCCCCGACCTTAGGAGCCCCATTGCTTGATCGTTTTTAGCGGCCGAGTTGTGTCTAGAAAAATGTTTTGAGTCTTTAGGAATTATATATCGGAGAGATTAGGAATTCTTTTTACTTCCCAGTCTCCTCATCGCTCTGGTAAGGCTTCCTGACGTAGAGTTTTGACTCTTCTCTTCTCAAATTTCACTAAAAAAAATTTAGGATCACGCGAGTATCTTGGAATCGTTCCGATGGCTTATGATGAGAACATTGTCTTGGTGCATCCTGTCAGGGGTTTAGTGGAAGTGTCCCAGGGAGTTGAGCTCTAAGGTGTTGTCATCATAATTTTATCGTTGCAATTCTGGAATACTTGAGTTTAGTACGCCGACATCGAAAATCTCTTTTATGCAGTTCGTTGGTGAGATAACCTCGACGCCACCCAGTACTGGGGCGGGAGTTCGGGAGTATCGCCATAACTTGTATAACGGATGCTTTTCGAAGGTTGAGGTAGATGGTTTCCGAAGATTTCTTGGTTATGTGTTGAAGGATGGATACAACTGGATGTAGGAATTGCTAGTTTGGGTGAGATATTATGCTTCCCCTGTATCCCCAACACCTGATTGCATAACCGGAAAGGTTCGGGAGTTTCATAGGTGGGAATTCTTGTAGCTCTAGTTTTTCTTCCACGGATATTGGTTTGAGATTGGGATTTCTTACTGATTATTCGTTCTTGATCCGTACCTTGTTGATTTATTTCTCTACCTTAATTCTACGTGGCTTCTCAATTATGGATATATGACCATTTCAAGAGGAATGCATTCGTTCATTTTGTTCGGGTGTGAAGACTATATGTTGCAATTTTCATTCCGTTGGATTCAGCTTCAATATTTTATCTGTCAATGTACTAATGGTGGTCACCCTCTTCAGGATGGCTCCTCCAACGCGCACGACTCTGAATCCTGATCCGCCACCATCTCCACCTCCTCCAGAGGCGTGGCAAGCTGTGATGGCCACAACCAATGCAAACACACAGCTGATCATGCAAATTCTTCAAGAGCGCAATCAAGGCAGTCAAGGGAATCAAGGCAGCAACCAGAGTCACTTTGCTACACTCAACCAGTTCCTTGCTAACGGGCCAAAGACTTTCAGCAATTGTGTTGAGGCAACCGATGCTGACGATTGGCTTGTGGATCTGTGTAAGCATTTCGAGTGCAGTAACGTCAGGCCTGAGGAATTTGTGAAGTTCGCTTCCTTCCAACTCAAAGATCAAGATGCAGAATGGTTCCAACAGTACAAGGACTCCAGAGGTGGACGTGTTATCACTTGGGATGGTTTCCGTCGGGATTTCCGAACTCATCATATTCCGCAGAGCGTGGTTGAAAGCAAACGTGAGGAATTCCGCAATCTGAAGCAAGGCTCTTTGTCTGTCTATGACTACAACAAGTTGTTCCAGAAGCTCGCCCGCTTTGCCAAGCAGGACGTGCCTGATGAGAAGAGCATGATATACCAGTTCAGGAGTGGTCTCAGAGAAGATATTCAGCTCGCTCTTGTTCTCTTCGAGCCCTTGAGATACGATGAGTTCTACAACATGGCACTGAAGCAAGAGGCTGCTCAGTTAAGGTGTGATGCTTCCAGGAAGCGAGTCAGAGATGTTACTCCTTCTTCCTCTACTCAAGTGGCCAAGCAGCAGAAGTTTTGGCTTCCTCCTCCTCCGTTCCGTCAGCCGTATCAGCAGAAGAGCAAAGGTGGCAGTGGTTCTTCCCACCCACCCAACCCTGGCTTTCAGAACAAGACTTCGTCTCAAGCTCCAAGATCGAGTGCTCCGTACCATCGTCCGCTTTCAGAGGTCACGTGCAACAAGTGCCAACAGAAGGGTCACTATGCCAACAAGTGTCTCAACCAGAGGCGTCTTCCTCCTCCTCCTGTCAGATCGGCAAGTACAGCTATGGTCAAGCATAACCCCAAGCACGCCAAGGTCAATTTGATGAATGCAGCTCAGGCAGAGGACTCGTCAGATGTGATCATGGGTAACCTTCCTGTTAATGATATTCCTGCAAAAGTTCTTTTTGACACTGGTGCATCGCATTCCTTTTTGTCATGCCTGTTTGCATCGAAGCACAATGTTGATACCGAGATTATGCCCAAAGTCATGCAAGTTGTTTCTCCCGGCAAGCTTTTGACTTCTAGTTTGATTGCTCCCGATGTCTCTATCACGTTGGGCGATTACAAGTTTCTCTCTTCTCCGGTGATCCTTGGTAACTCGGATATTGATCTTATTCTCGGAATGGATTGGCTTTCTAAGCACAAGGCTCAGCTTGATTGTGCTGCCAGGCAGATTCAGTTGACTCATTCGTCTGAGGATGTAATTGTCTTTGCCGCTCGGGATAATACTATCCGTCTGTTTTCTCTCAATAAGAACGGTGAATTGGATGCCATCTCGCAAATTCCAGTCATTTGCGAATATCAAGACGTCTTTCCAGAAGAGCTCCCAGGAATGCCTCCGCACAGGCCAGTTGAATTCGTTATTGATCTTGAGCCTGGCACGGAACCTGTGTGCAAACGTCCTTGCAAGCTCGGACCTGAAGAGTTGAAAGAGCTGAAGAAGCAACTCGATATGCAAGAGAAAATGGGTCTTATCCGGCCTAGTTCTTCTCCGTGGGGTTGTGGTGTTCTTTTTGTGAAGAAGAAGGATGGAACGGATCGACTTTGTGTTGATTACCGTCCAGTGAACAAGAAGACCATCAAGAACAAATACCCACTTCCCAACATCAATGAGCTGTTCGAACAACTTAAAGGTGCCCAAGTATTTTCCAAGCTTGATCTCCGTATGGGTTATCACCAGATTCGCATTCGTGAAGAAGATATTTCCAAGACAGCATTCAGAACAAGCTTTGGTTCACATGAATACACTGTCATGTCTTTTGGCCTCGCCAGCGCTCCTCCGACGTTCTCTCGCATGATGAACTTTATCTTCAACGCCTACACCAATGACTTCGTTTTGGTCTATCTCGACGACATTCTGGTTTTCTCGAAGAACAAGGAAGATCATGCCAAGCACTTGCGTTTGGTTCTTGATAAGCTCAGGGAACATCAGTTCTACGCCAAGTTCTCCAAGTGTGAATTTTGGCTTGATGAGGTTCTTTATCTTGGTCATATCATCTCTGCCAAGGGCATTGCCGTGAATCCTGAGAAGGTGTCTGCAATTGTGAATTGGGAACCTCCTCAGAACGTGAAGCAACTCCGCAGTTTTCTCGGTCTCGCAAGCTATTGCCGAAGATTCGTTGAAAACTTTTCTAAGATCGCGAAGCCTCTCTCAAATCTTCTTCAGAAGCACGTCAAGTACGTTTGGTCTCCGGAGTGTGATATTGCTTTCAACACTTTGAAAGAGAAATTGATCACTGCTCCAGTTCTGACTCCACCTGATGAATCCAAGTCGTACGAGGTCTTTTGTGATGCCTCTCTCCAAGGTCTTGGCGCAGTATTGATGCAAGAGAAGAAAGTTGTTGCTTATACATCTCGCCAGTTGAAGCCCAATGAGAAGAACTACCCCACTCATGATCTTGAGTTGGCGGCAGTTGTGCATGCTCTTTTGACTTGGAGACATCTTCTATTGGGAAGAAAAGTGGACATTTTCACTGCTCACAAGAGTCTCAAGTACATCTTCACTCAGCCTAATCTCAACCTCAAGCAAACTCGATGGGTCAAAATGATTCAAGAGTATAATCCGAGTATTGAGTACACTCCAGGCAAGGCCAATGTGATTGCTGACACTTTGAGCAGGAAGGCTTACTGCAACAGTTTGATTCTTAAGCCTTATCAACCCGAGCTTTGTGAAGCTTTCTGCAAACTTAATCTGCAAGTTGTTCCTCAAGGTTTCCTCGCCAACCTTCAAGTCTCTCCTACCTTAGAAGACCAGATTTGCCAAGCCCAGCTTCTTGATGCTATGGTGAAAAAGGTGAAGATTGGGATTGCCAAGAGTCAGTCCAAGTACAAGTGCTACCGCCTTGATGACAAGGACACTCTCTTCTTCGAGGATCGTATTATTGTCCCAAAGGTGAACTTCGTAAAGTGATCATGAACGAGGCTCACAATTCTCTCCTCTCCATCCACCCTGGGAGCACAAAGATGTATCAGGACCTTAAGCAAGCTTATTGGTGGACTCGAATGAAGCGCGAGATCGCTCAATTCGTAAATGAATGTGATGTCTGCAGAAGAGTGAAGGCAGAACACCAAAGGCCAGCTGGTCTCCTCCAACCTCTTTCCATTCCAGAATGGAAGTTTGACCACATTGAGATGGACTTCATGACTGGGTTTCCAAAGTCCAAGCGTGGCAATGATGCTATATTTGTTGTCATCGACAAACTCACCAAAGTGGCTCACTTTCTGCCTATCAAAGAGTCGATCACTGCAGCTCAATTAGCGGAACTCTATACCTCTCGAATTGTCTCTCTGCACGGTATCCCTCAAGTGATCTCTTCAGACCGTGGCAGCATCTTTACCTCGAAGTTTTGGAACTCTTTCCAGAAGGCCATAGGCACCAACATCCGCTTCAGCACAGCTTTCCATCCTCAAACAAGCGGTCAAGTCGAGCGTGTCAACAAGATTCTTGAAGATATGCTCAGGGCTTGTGTGATCTCCTTCGGCATGAAGTGGGAGGATTGTCTTCCTTATGCTGAATTCTCCTACAACAATAGTTTTCAAGCAAGTTCGGGCAAGGTCCCATTTGAAATTCTGTATGGCAGGAAGTGCCGTACCCCTCTCAACTGGTCTGAAACCGGTGAACGTCAGCTTTTGGGTAATGACTTAATCACAGAAGCATAAGAAATGTGCAAAGTCATTCATGATAACCTCAAAGCAGCCCAATCCCGCCAGAAGAGCTACTATGATAGTAAGCACCGTGATTTGGCTTTCGAGATCGGAGATCATGTTTACCTCCGCGTCTCTCCTATGAAAGGTACTCGCCGCTTCGGTATCAAAGGGAAGCTTGCCCCTAGATACGTGGGACCTTTCAAGATTGTCAGCAAGAGAGGCGACCTCGCCTATCAACTCGAGCTTCCTTCAAACTTTGCAAATGTTCATGACGTGTTCCATGTCTCTCAGCTTCGAAAGTGCTTCAAGACTCCTGACCGCACCGTCAACTTCGAGGACATTGAGCTCCAAGAAGATCTTTCCTATCGCGAGCACCCAGTTGCTATTCTTGAAGAGATTGAACGCAAGACTCGCAACAAGTCAATCAAATTTCTCAAAGTCAAGTGGTCACACCATTCCGACCGTGAAGCTACCTAGGAACGCGAGGATCACCTCCGTTCTGAGTACCCGCCGTTCTTTCAGTCCTAGATCTCGGGACAAGATCCTTTCGTAGTGGTGGAGTGTTGTAACACCCCGGATGTAACTTTCCCTATTTGTACTCCAACTCTTGTCGTTTCCGGCGTTAAGTTATATTTATTTCCTCGGGTTCGGGTCTTTGTCTCCATGTGTTGTTTTCGTTTTCATGCATCTCATATCATGTCATCATGTGCATTGTATTTGCATACGTGTTCATTTCATGCATTCGAGCATTTTCCCCGTTGTCCGTTTTGCATTCCGACGCTTCGTTCTCCTCCGGTGGTCATTTCTAGCTTTGTTTCGTGTGTGGGGTTTAAACATTTCCGGATTGGACCGAGACTTGTCTTGCGGCCTTGGTTTACTACCGGTAGACCGCCTATCAAATTTCGTGCCATTTGGACTTCGTTTGATACTCCAACGGTTAACCGAGGGACCGAAAACGCACCGTGTGTGTTGCAGCCCAACACCCCTCCAATTTGTCCCAAAACCCACCAAACTCTGCTCCATGTCCTAGAGCGTTCGATCACGATCGCGTGGCTGAAAACCGTACCTCATTTGGACTCTCCTAGCTCCACTTATGCCTATAAATAGACCCCTCCGTTTTCGGATCTCTCTCCCTCTCCGAAACCCTAAAATTGCCCCCGCCGTCACCGGACATGTCCGCCTCCTAGCGGACGAAACCGCCACCGCCGCCTCAGCCAGTCCGCTGCCGCCACGTGGCACTCGCCACCTTGCCGCCGCCGCGGCCCGGGAGGCCCGAGTCGGGCCCCCAAGGCCCGTAGCCGCCGCCGCCCGGGTCATCCTCCGCCGCCCGCGCCGCCCTTCTTCTCCGGCGCCGACGCCGCCTCTTCTCGCCGCCGACTCGCCGGCCGCCGCGCGCCAACTCCGGCGGCCCGGCCCTCACCTCCACTCGCCGGCCCCAGCCTCTGCCGCCGACCGGTGCCTCCGGCGCCGCGAGATCCAGCCGCCGCCGCCCCGGCCACCGGCGGCCTCGTCCTCGCCGGCCGCCGTACTCTTCCCCCGCCGTGCTACAGTGCGCGCCGCCGTGAACAGTGCCGCCGCCGCCTCGGGCCGTGTGCCCCGAAACCCTAGATCTGGATCCAGAGGTTGTTTTTTTTTTTGCCAAGTCCCGGATATTTTTACTCCATATGCTCCTATTCGAGGTCCCGTAACTTTGCATCTGCAGCTCCGATTTGGGAGTATAGCATATCAAAATGTTCTTCTCGATGAGTACATCATTTCATTCCATTGCATCATTTTCATTTGAGTTCATCTTGATGCCCGAAATGCTGTTAGAAGGAGGCTTCGTGAGTTAATTGTCAGATTTGCTAGTTCATCTTAGACTTTTGTCATTTTTGCCATGATTATTGTGTGCATGATATGCCTGTGAGTCCTTCATATGTTTTGTTAAGCATTTTGTCTTCTTTCCAGAGGTGCAACCCATGCATTTTTAGGATGTGTGTGGTGACTTGTGCAAGCTTGCAAAGTAAGGCACCCGGTAAATCTGTTTTCAGGGACTTGTAGTTTTCACTAAGTCTGGAATTATTTAGTTCATGATGCCATATGTTCAGCTTGTTTCCTAGTGATCCGTGCCTCTTTTGAGGATGATCAGTAAAGGAGTTTTATTAATCATGTTATGCTCTATCCATCCGTGTCTTTGTTTGCAATTATGGAGCATCCTAGCTTGAGTCAATCGAGCTCTACTTTTTCTTCGTTGTGAATCTGGGCAGATCGTCAACTTGTTTGCGATTTTGCCGATGTTATTGTAGTTGATCCGTGCATGCTATACCATTGTTCTTGCTATGTCTAGCTTGTATTTTGTGCCTTCTTGAGGGGTGTAGGCTTGTCTTGCCATGACTTGCACCGTAGTGAGTGCATCGAGCTCGTAAACATGCCTTCATGATTTATGTTTCAGCATGTCCCAGTTTTCACTAAGTCTGAAAATTGTTTGTGTTTTAGCTATGTTCGTGTGCCCGTTAGTATATTTTGTGAACCCTTTTGGCCCCAGGTCACTTTGGGTCTTTTGTTAATCTTGTTGAGTAGCTCCATGCCATGTTCTTACTTGTCTTAATCAGGGCATGTATCATGTTGTTTTGCTGCTCCGAAGAGGGCTTCATGGTCTGAAATTTCAGACAAGTGTTAATTTCACTAAGTCTGAAATCTGTTTTGCATTTGCGTTTTTGCCATGCTTGTTTGAACCTGTTAATGGATGATTTGGCCGTAGCTCAGTGATAGACTTTTGTTAAGCATCTTATGTGCATCCCTACCATGTATTTTGTTGTCATGTTTGGATGCTGTAGCATGTTCATTTCGTTGCATTTAGTTGCCTTCTTGCTGTTAATTGCACACCGGTGTCATTTTTAAAACGCTTGCCATTTCCAAACCGTAACTCCGATTCCGGCGTTCTTTATATCGTTTTTAAGCGATTTCATCTCATCTTTCCAGTGGCACCCTTGGAATTCCAAGTTGAGGCCAGGTTCATGCATTTCCTGTCATATCTTGCATTTTTGCATCCCGCATCGCATCCCGCATAGCATATCATCATTTCGTCATATTGCTTGATCTTGCACGTGGTTGATTGTATTCTTGTTGCTTGTTTGTCTTGTTGGGTAGAGCCGGGAGACGAGTTCGCTAACGAGGAGCCCGTTGAGTTTGCTTGTGAGGATCCAGTCAACTCTGACAACTGTGCAGGCAAGATGATCATACCCTCGAAATCACTACTATCTTTGCTATGCTAGTTTGCTCGCTCTTGCTATGCCAATGCTACGATGCCTACCTTTTGCTTGTCAGCCTCCCAATTGCCTTGTTGAACCTCTAGCCCACCATTGTCCTAGCAAACCGTTGATTGGCTATGTTACCGCTTTGCTCAGCCCCTCTTATAGCGTTGCTAGTTGCAGGTGAAGATTGAAGGCCGTTCCTTGTTGGAACATCTTTTATTTACTTGTTGGGATATCATTATATTGCTATGTTATCTTAATACATCTATATACTTGGTAA